>NC_083770.1:21424973-21554973 GCF_963514075.1 Conger conger | reverse complement strand
CTCAGACTCTTACCCACCACACACCATCCTGACAGAACCTCAGACTCTTACCCACCACACACTGTCCTGACAGAACCTCAGACTCTTACCCACCACACACCAACCTGACAGTTCTTGTGTTACCCAGTGCAGTTCTCATGTGACCCAGTGCAGTTCTTATGTTACCCAGTGCAGTTCTCATGTGACCCAGCGCAGTTCTTATGTTACCCAGTGCAGTTCTCATGTGACCCAGTGCAGTTCTCATGTGACCCAGCGCAGTTCTCATGTGACCCAGCGCAGTTCTTATGTTACCCAGTGCAGTTCTCATGTGACCCAGCGCAGTTCTCATGTGACTCAGCGCAGTTCTCATGTGACCCAGTGCAGTTTGCGTGTGACCAAGTGCAGTTTTCATGTGACCAGTGCAGTTCTTATGTTACCCAGTGGAGTTCTCATGTGACCCAGTGCAGTTTGCGTGTGACCAAGTGCAGTTCTCATGTGACCCAGTGCGGTTCTCATGTGACCCAGCGCAGTTCTTATGTCACCCAGTGCAGTTCTCATGTGACCCAGCGCTGCGCCGTGCTGGTGGAGGGGACAGGGGCAGCACGCCCTCGTGCATCACGCATGGCGCACACGCCTGGCACATGCTACCCGCAGCCTGCGTTCCACACGCCTCCCCGCGCGACAGACACATTATTATCATTATCTCCTCCTTTTAGACCTCAGAGCGAGAGAAACTCTTCTCATTCATTAGATTCAAGAGTCAAGAGGTTTATTGTTACATCCATTTATAGAACAAAAAGAGTAAAAATCTTAGATTCCTGCTCTACAACATTGCAGTTGTTTCTCTTGAAGTTGAACCTGCTGTTATACTAAATATCTCTTAGACTTTGGTTGTATTTTATTTTTAAACAGAAACGGTGAATATATAGTTTTTTGTCTTACTCTAATTTAAAATAGTTATATTGTTCATCTAATGAACAAATAGAAAATCTGTTAATAGTATGATTCATCGACACTTCATTTTGACCTGTGAAAATTAAAGCCTGCATCAAATTGAATAGTTATCCCTTTGATATCTGCATCCATGTCTGCATTAATTTGGGAAAAAAACTTGAGTATGGGATATATATGTTCCATGCAGCTCAGAGACTCATGGAGAGTGCTGAGAGCTGTGATTCACAAGCAGTTAAACTAGACTCTGCACAGGGTATTACAGGAAGCCATATGTTAAGTAATTCAAGCATAAACAATAAACACGCAAATACAATGCTCCAAATGTTTACCGGGTTTATCTGACATTTATTTTGTGTCAAAAATAATATAGATTTTATTTACAAATTTATGCATTCATATACAGAGAGACAAGCTTATCTTGGTCAGATACGTTAAACAGAAACAATAAACAGAACCACAAGAATGGACAGAGCTAAATTTAAAAGAATAAAAATAAAACTTCCTTGTTGAAAGTGTGCATTTCCCCAACGGTGTACCGTAACTTCCAGAAATTATTTTTGTACCTCTGCATGGCACACAAGTCATATTCTGAATAAGCTTTACACTTATGTTTTGTCAGCAAAATTTAAAAACTTTTTTCTGTGATGTCTCAGAAAGATAAACAAATAACATTATGTTGTTTCTGGTCAATATGGAATGGCTTATACTTCATTTTGATTCCATATTTTCTATTTATATCAAAAGACAATCAGATATATTCAAGCAAATAGTGAAACTCATTGATGGTGTTGCCATAGAAATGTATTTATCTGGAAAATGAATAAAGAATAAAGTGTTTCATTTTCTATATTTAGAACAAAATATGATGCCAAGCTTATACTTGAACCTGTGTAGTCTGGTTCTGTAATACTGATCTATTGACAGTTGTCAATATATATGGAGGTTGTGTTTTGGAGAGCTGTGTGTGTGAGAGAGAGTTCCCATCCAGTCTCATGTGACAGATTCACACAGCGCCTCCTTCTGGCTATACATGCAGTGGTATTACAAATAAAATCCTTCTCAAGTTTGACTTCCAAGCTGGATTGACAATGTCCTCTTTTTCAAAGGCAGTGACTGGAGGGCCACAGTGTCTCTTCAGTGTGTTTCAACACAAGTGACTAATTTAAGTCATTGATAAGAGTCCACACACCTTCTCAAGGCCTTTAGTGGCTGTCAATTGAAATTAAACCACAAATAATCGCAGGGTAGGAGATGAAGGGTTGAATATATAATACAAATCTAGGCAGATTTGAATGCAATTTCATTGCTTAATCAGACAAACCCAATTTATTAGAATAATTAGATAATTTGACAACTTGTAAACTTGTAAACATAACATTTATTGACATACTCAAAATATTCACAGAATTTGCATTAGAATTGTTATGCAAATAGAAGGGGGTAGGTGGGTTGAATCAATCACACCCAACCATATCAGACAGTGGATTTGGCCCTCTTCAAATCAATCAGAAACTATTCCCTTAAGAGGATCAGTTACAGATCCCATGACACTCTTTCAGAAAATGCCATGGGGTTATTCATTACTGCTGTGAATCAGGATCAGTTTACTGTCTCTAATCTGGAGCACAGTACATCACTTCACTGTGCACTGCATTTAGTCCAGCGCCCCTACTGACCCCCTCCAGCTGAAACGTTTTCTAGTAAAGCAGCAGTTTCATATGAGAGGGTTACAGGATAATATAGCTCCTGGTGGATTACTGTAACTAAATGGTGAGTTACTCTTATACTTGTATTGAAGTTTACCTGTTTACCTGTACTAGTGAGTGGTTAACTACGAAAAGAGGCCTGCTTTTGGAATGCTGTGGCATACCAGGGAAGCATTGTGACATTTTCCTGGGCGTCACTTGAATGAATTTTACTTCATTCCAAATCAGTCACATTGTACACATATTTACTCTAAGCCCTGATGTCTTTAAATGATCATTAGTTGAGATGCTCAGTCTGTGTAGAAATTGCCGGATGCAGCTGCCGGTTGGTTGTTGGAGCCAGCGTGTGAGGGCAGCGTTGAGCGTGGAACTATAATGGGATGCTCTTAGTGTGGAGCTGTGGGAACTCAAATGAACAGAGGCCAGTTCTTCATCTGTAGCACTAGACTAGAGGAACCCTTGGATTCAGTCAAAACTCTCAGGTCACTCTCCAGACTGTTGTTCTCCAGAGCAACATATTATAATAAGGCGACATATGGATACAGTCAGTTTAAGAAGTATGTTTTTTGAGGGAGACATATTCATCTTTGAAGGGGGTGGGGGGGTATTGAATTCTCAGTTAGTCTGTCAACATTGAGTATCAATCTACATTGTCCCTAATTTTGACTGAACATTTATGGCAATATCCTTTTGCAACAATAGCTAATAAAAAGTGTGCATGTGAAGATATGTGTGATTATTGCCTGGGAGAATTAAATTAAAGACAAATATTTGCAGTGGTGTCACATGAGCTCAAAATTGGTGAGACCCAAAATTTTAAAGTATAAACTAATCATTAATCTCAGCTCATTCTTATCTTTGTGGAAAAAAACATGCAAACGATAGTATAGGACTAATCCAAACTAAAACACAGATTCCTCTTATGAAATATATATCAATTTACCCATTAAAAATCAGTTTAGATAATCAACACTTATCAAAAAAGATACACCATTCTATTATCTATTAAGAAAACTATTATGTATTAAGGTTGTTTACAGTATGCATTGCAGTTCTTTCCCACTCTATTTTACGAGTGTGAGTGCGGAGAAAGAAGTCAACATGTCCGCAAATGTTAATAAAATGTGCACAATTTCATAATTAAAATAAAAATGAATACAATAGGCACATTCTACTAAACTGCCTAATTGGGGAGAATTGGCTATAAACTCAGTCAGCACTTTATTAAGTATTTAATAGACTTATTCTTTAGACTTCTAGCCTATGCACTTAGAGTTATGATGTTTTGTGTGTTCAGAGGTCTGGCCATTCTCCTCTGACCTCTCTCATTAACAAGGTGTTTCTGCCCACAGAACTGCTGCTCACTGGATGTTATTTTTCGCACCATTCTCTGCAAAATCTAGAGAACGCAATTTATTTTTAAAGGTGCATTTTATTTTTTGTAATAAGATGCCATCCTTGGCCCACAAAAGCTTTTTTTATCTCAATGATGCTGTGAATGTTATCACTTTTTCATCTCTAGACTAATTAGCATACAAAATAGTAACAACAGAATTTTAAATTCTCCTTTTTAAACAAGCTGTAAATATTTATTAAATATTTAAAAGGCCTTGTTAGAATTGTTTTATATTATCCACTTCATGTAAAGCACTGAGCCTTTGTGATATATTATCTGAGAGCTCTGTTGAATGTCAGCAATCCCTGTTGCATTATGGGAAGGAAGAGTCACAGCTCAATATTGTTTGTTTCTGTTTGTTTGTGGAGGTCACAGGAAGTCTCTAAATCGGAGCGTTATATTTAAACCACAGGACGAATCCCACACCGATCCCTTTGGCCCTCCTCCAAACAGATTTTCCCTCCTTATTATTATTTTATTGTTTTAAATTCTTTATGGCGTTAACCTTGGTACCGCTGAGTCGGGCCGGGCGTACTGGAGCGGGTTGGAAGCGGCTCCCGTCGTGGCTAAGTCCCGGGCCTCTGCTGGATTCCGCCCGTCCATTAGCGCCATCTGCGCCTCCCCGTGCCGTCTGTGAGCTCGCCGTCGCCAGAACGACTGGCGTTTCCCTGGAAGCGGCGCAGAGCGAGCCCGCGGCCCGCTGGTGCGAGGAGCTCTAAGCTGGCAGTGATGCGCACTCCGCTCTGACAAAGGCAGGGGACGGGACGCAGGAAACAGCTGTAGCCGGCGCGTCTCGCCACTGACGGGGCGTGTTCCTGTGCCCCTGTCAGAGCCGAGCGCGGCACTCCCACGTGCTTTCTGAGCGCTGAGTCCTTCTCTTTCACTCCAAAGTCATTCTTTAAGTGCCGTTTAGACGTTGTCTTGGATTCTTATTGAGCTTTATCGCGTGTTTTCACGATTTTGTAGAAGTGACAGACATCTGAGGTGCCTTGTCAAAGAGCCAGTTGCCAATTTCTTTAAAAACCAAAAATGTACTTGGTTGTAATTCTCTAATTTGTTCTTAAAGGGAATGGTAAATATTTTCATAAGTATTTATTTGTACTTGGTAGCCAGTCACAATTGTTTATGAATATAATAGAGAAATGTCAGTATTTTCATCCAGGGATTATTTATTTATTTATTTATTTATTTATTTATTTATTTATTTATTTATTTATTTATTTATTTCCAATGCAATACCGTTGGAGATTTCAGTCTTTTCAGTCACTAGGATATAAAATCTGTAATAGTTCTCTCTATAAATGATAAAATTCCATTAACAATGTTGTTAGCATTATAATCTATCGTAAATAAAGACAAAAATCTGAATTTCACAAAACAAGCTGTTAAAACATTTAGAATGAAATCCAGTATGACAGAGATAGACATTTCATGCTTGAATTTCGTGTTTGAAATTAGCTCTCTGCTACGCTGCGGTCAGAGACGTGTTGCTATTTCTAACCATGGGAGGCTGTTCTTGGCTTGAGCAAAGTAATCCAGCATGCTAGTTTGTAGTAAATCCAAAGGAACAGTTTTGACTTGCACATTCATATTATTCAATGCTGAAAGCGTTTTCCATTTACAACACAAACATGTTTGCACTGTGTTCTTTGTAGAGTTAGGGTGGAACAGATTATGATGAGTAAGCTGGATGCTGGATGCGTTTCCCGGTTCTGTTTGTGAGAAGGAAAGCCTTGCAGTATGTGTGCAGTGTCATAATGTCTCCCCATGGTCATTTTCAATAGGCTTCTCTTCCGTCCGGGTCGTGTTTCCTGTTTCCTGTTTGCCCCGGTCGTCATCCGTTTGGCCCGGGATGCATCGTAGGAGTACGGGAGCAGAAAACAGATGCTCTGTAGATTTAGCAACCGTGTTTGTTTGCCTCGCCTTCCGGTGTTTAAAACCGACCGTGGTGTTGTCACCGTCTAAACCCTGCCTCCGTTACTCTGTCCCCCGCTTGTTTAACCTGTAACAGATATGTCAGCACGCGTCGTTCGGCTGTTATCGCCCAGTGATGGATGTGATAGGGTGTGGGCACGTGGACCTGGCTGGCCAAACCCCCAGCACACAGAACCCTGTAAAAAGGCTCTCTTGTCAGCTGCGGGAACGCAAGCCGGTGATGTACAGTCTGTAAACAGTACCGCACCGCCAGCCGCTGTTAAAATTTTACTGCTGGCTCCAGATTAAAAGGATTGTTGCTATGGGGTCATTCGGGGAGTCATGGGGACCTGATTGTTGATCATATGCCACTTTATTTACACAGAAGGCCCGGATTTGAGCCTCCGACGGCCGATGAAAGGCCCGCGCTGTAAATATGGTGTCGGCTGGGGAGGTTTATGTCCCTGTAAATTACGGCTGTGATTCTCCCCTGAAAGGCCTCTTCCTGTGACACCCTGACTGAGTTACTGGCATCGCCGCGGCTTCTGAACGGTTTTCTACACCCAGAATCCCCCTGGAGTGACAGGGTATAGGTGATGTTGAGAGCCTTGCAGGGGACTACGAGCAGCCAATGAAAAACCACCTGCGGGGCACAACACCAGACAAGTTCAGTAAAGCGTAGAAAAGTATTTCAATCCAAAACAATTATGTATTTGACCAAGGTCTGCTGTGGTCACAGGCTCCTGTGTGATGTCATATCCTCTCTGTTGTAATGTTTAAAGTGCGGAGGGGTAATTGTTGTGGTTCATCTTTGCCCTGGCTGGATGGCTTTGATTGGTCCGTTCTCACAGGGCCAGATGGTGGCCTTCTGCGGCCGGTTTTTTTCAGTTTGTGGTCCCACTGCAGAACCGCGGTCCTGCTCGCGTTCTGGTTCCACCTTGGCCCGACTGCAACTGTACATATGAGCACTGTAAATATGACTCCTATTTCATTTGAACCATATCCCTGCCACAGTTATCTAAAATACTTGTTTGGAAGCTGTTTATATTAAAAAAAAAATTATTTAATTTAATATTTAATATATTTAACTTTATTTAAGTCTTATTCCTTTTACGAAAAGGATATTATTTTATGGGTACTGGACTGCACTTCAAAATGCGATGTCATCAAGAAATTGATTTTTATAATTGTATTTTACGATACAGTAAAGTTCAAACATTTTAATTAAGTTTTATAGAGTCGTGAAGACAGATTGCACAAGGCTGTCAGCTTGGGTCCAGATTTGGGGTTCCCCCCTCCCTCTGTTTGCTGGATCGGTCCCCTCTTGTCGACGCTAAAGTGCAAGACGGTTCCTATGGTACAGGCTGTGTGGGGGGAGTGGAGCTGCTCGCTGTGTGAAGAGCAGGATATGAGATACAGACACTGCCAAAGGACACGCCAAATACCGTTCTGAGAGGCCAGAAGCTCCAGACCTCGAACATGGTTCTGAGAGTCCGATCTCCATCAGACCAGGAAGCTCAAGCTTTCGTCAGGCAGAGTAGCCTATGTATTTATATCTATGAATTCCTGACTTCTGCAGAGTGTTTCTGATCTATCATCAGCTCTTCCTTGGCCTGCCTTTCCCCTTTGCGATTAGTTAGCTCACTAGTGCTCTCTTTCTTCTTAATTATGTTCCAAACAGTTGATATTGGTAAGCCTAAGGTTTGGCTGATGTCTCTAACCATTTCATTCTTGCCTCTCAGTCTCATAATGGTGTCTTTGACTTTCATTGGCACTACTCTGGTCCTCATGTTGATAAACAGCAATAGTAGTTTCCAAAGGTGATGAAAAGATGAGAGAAAAGACTAGATACTGAGAGCTCTCTCATACCTGCAATAAGGAGTCAATGAGCTATTACAAATGGGGGTACTATGTATAAACCCCCACTGTAATTTCTACATAGTGAAACAAAATCTGAGAATTTGCACTTTAATCACAGGTTAATTGTGTGATTCAGTGTGATTCAATTGTGGCAAATCAGGCAAATCAAGACAAAATGGGTCTTTGTCCCAAACAGGGAGGGAACTGTTGTTTATACTGTTTAAAAGAATGCAATTTGGGGCTTGGAGCCGCATTCACTTTGGTATATTTGAAGCTCAATATCTTACAACAACTCAGAACGCAGATAGAACCATATAATCCCAAGGTCACATTTAGCAGAGGGCAGTGCTTTATTGAAATGTAGGTGTGAAGGTGTAGTACGTGCACAAGGTCAACAAGAGGCTTTATCCGAGGCGCAGGTTTCCAATTTGCTGTATGAAATACTTCCCCAGAAGCTTTATGGTTCCAGCTGGTAAAACCATTTGCATTAATTCAGACCACTAAAGCTTTTATCTCTGTTGCGATAGGCCTACAGCCAATGTAAAATAGTATGTTACATGTAACGCATGTTACATGCATGCAACATATAGAACTGTGAAGTAAAAAAGGATTACTTTCATACTTATGACAGTATCCATGGTCACAATAACAAAAGGAAAACATACTATAGGCTATAGGCTAATGGGGGTTTTATCAGTTTGCGTATGTATATACAGCATACAATGTAGCAATGCTTAATAGCTCCATTCTTCTTTGAACACGTCCAGTGCTGCTTTTCTATAACCAGGCTGATTATCCAATCAGCGATACGTTTGAAGTTTGCTCTTGTTAAGTGTGATAGCCAAAATAAAGAAGTGAAAATTCACAAAAACAGTTGGGGTCATTCTCATTTAGAGAGAAAAACAGTATTTTTCAATCTTGCCTGATTTACAAACTGATGATAGCTGCCATAATGCACAATGTTTTTTATCAAATTTGCAAATAGTATTTGCAAAAATTGGCCAGCTAGCTAATGCTGACAACATTTGGCAACAACCACACAGGTTCTCTACAAACACACTGAATGTGTTCCAGAAGAAATCCCCCCCATGAATCAACCATGAATGGTGTAGGTCAGGGATCATCAAACCACGGTCCTCGAGGGCCGAGAACTGCTGCATTTCCACCCTCCCTTTACCTGAGAGTCAGGTGTAAAGGCAGTCTGGCCAATCCGTAGCACTAATTGTTGATTTAATTACCAGAGAGAGAAGAAAACCAGGGCTGGATTTGGATTATAGAGCCAGATAGTGATGATCCCTGGTGAAGGTACCAGTAATTCTGCTCCAGGAGCATGCAGGCTGTAAGTTGTCAGTGTACCCATGAGAACAAACTGCTTCAGTGCTGTGAACTGTTAGTTCAGTCTTGGTGCAAACCATTTGTTCGTAAGGCTTTAACACACAGTGATGTGTCCATGGGCAATAAAAGGCACTAGGAATGAGATGTATGACTGTGTATGCTTAAATGTTCTATTGGTATTATATTAACCTCATCTCATGCCTAATTGGGCACCAGTGATACAATATAAGATTGTAAGATAGTAAGATTTGAAGTCTTTCATTCAGAGTAGAGTACAGTGCCTACAGTGTTTATGGCTCTGGGCATGGTGCAAATGGTGTGCTAAGGTATACATTTTTTCAGTTATAATAATTGCAAGTAATTGCAGCCAGAACTCATGTGAACCACTCATAGTTTTAAGTCCATGTTGAGTAATTCTGAAGTTCAGAAAGTGTATGGAAAGACTGATCAAATGGTACAACAATGTATACATGCTTGGCACTGTCAACAAATCAGTTTGGTCTCAGTCTTCCAAAAACTCTGTAAGAAGTAAAAAGTTTGATGGCTGTCAAACCTGAATTGGAGCCTGACCCAGCGTAGCCATAACACCGACACGCTAAATATCTGGGCGTTTGCTCGAGTGTTAATTGATGCCATATGTGTCCTCTTTGGTTCTGCAGATGTGATTTTTGATTTGTCTGACGATTTTGTTTCATTTAAAGTGCAAGAACACAGTATTCCCAAAAGTCAGTTGGGAATAATCGGACTGGCAAAACTTCAGATTGTGAAATTTACGGGAATGACACAATAGATTTCAGGCCAACATCTAAAAGACAATTAGTAACGTTTTGAAATCGAGTCAATCTCGTTTTGGATCCAGGTCTTCTGAAACAGTTAATTTTTTCTTTAGTTGCGAAATGTTATATGCAGATCGTTTTTTTTAAAAGAAGGAAAAACACCTCCCTTTCTCTCCACCTCCCCTTCCATCCACGCATTCCATCTGTCTGTTCGTCTGATGGAGTGAAACTGACATCACAGCGACATGCGGGACAGCGTCCCCTCCTTCCCCGATCCTGCCACACAGGTGGGCTGTGGCAGCCATTTCGCCGCTTGTGTGGCGATGTGGCGGCGTTTCAAAATGCCGTGCCAAGCCTGCGCCCCCCCTCCCCCCCGTGCCCCCCTCCCCGGGAGCCGGGATAAAGCCGGGCGTGTTGCGCCACACCTGTACGTCCCTCCCAGAGTGGTGGGGGCTGGAGCCAGCTCTGCAACCCCCCCCCCCCACACACGCACACACACACAACAAAAAAATAACCCAAACCAAAAAAAATAAATACACAAATCTGAAAATCCTGTCAACTGAACCACCCCGGTGTCAGCGGCCAATGCGGCATCTGACGTGCCTCTCTTGTTTAAACTCTACGTCACCGTATACAGTAAAAAAAACGACCATTTTGTGTGCATTTCTGGCCGCTGGCTGCTAGGGAATGCTGGAGTGCACCTTTGCTGGTTCCTCAGTGCAGCATCAGCTGTGGGGAGAGGGTTTCCTCTGGAGCACAAAACCTGGTGCCAGAGGAGCAGGGCTAGAGCAATGCTAGCCAGCCCTGGTCCTAGAGAGCTGCAGGGTGTGCTGGGGTCCCCAATCCTGGTCCTGGAGAGCTGCTACCTCTTGTTTTTACTCAGCACTTAATTGGTCAATGAAAGCAGTGGGTTACACAGCTAACTCACCTCACCTTGTTCTTGGGTCGAAAGTGGTTGTTGAATTTAAGGTGAAGATTCAAACCAGCACACCCTGCGGCTCTCCGGGCCCAGGGCTGGGGACTCCAGCACACCCCGCGGTTCTCCAGGCCAAGGGGAAAGCCTCCTCAGCAGGCCGAGGCAGCAGCCTGCTCTATGCGTCTCTGGAGTAGCGTTTGCACCCCAGTGTGGGGGGATTTGGACATGGCAGGGGTCAGAACCCTGCTGGGATCATGTCTGCACTATGGCAGGGGACGAGATGGAAATAGGCATTTTATCGATGCTGTTTATGGATACCATTGTAGATTGTGAAATCTATAATGAAATTTAAATATTTTAAAATACATATTTAGAATATAGGAGACTACAGCTTGTGTTTTTCTTAATATACTACTTATTAGTCATGAGTCATGAGTCACAAAGGGTTTCTTTCTACACCAAACAGAAAGACCTCTGTGGTCATTTTCTCAACATAGTATTTTTAGTCTTTAGTCATATATGGTGAAGATTATTATTTGATACATTTATGAGATTATTATATAGATATTTTTATTATTCTACATTTAGTTTTTGCACTTTGTGTTGTATATTTATTATACAGTCCAGAAATACAGTATATTATTAAACCAAATAGTCCCCTTTGAAAAAAGTGTGAAATTATTTTATGGTAATTATTTTTAATTGAATACATATTTCCATAATGATGTAATGTTTGCTCATTTGCTGTACATAATTAACACATGTTAGATGTTTGGTGTGTGCAGGTCCTAGCTGTAAATTCCTGCTCTTAATGTGCATGTTGCTTTTTGAAGGACATTTTTGTATAATGTAAATCTGTAACAAAAAAACTAAAAATATATAATTGTGTAATTTAATTCACAACAAAAAATTAGACAAATAATTAGACCAAAAATATAATTGTGGTAAAGTAGTGCTTACACCTGCAATTACTGGTGTCCCTTGGTGCCAATACTAATGGATCTTTGTGTGTGTGTGTGTGTGTTTCCTTTTAGGGTCGATGCATGAACTTCAACCGGGTACAGAACTAAAAGATCAGAGTCCTTCAACCTTTGACGTGCAAGGGTTACTATCTACTGTGGACAGGAAGAGGAAGAGGAATTTGAAGTTTTTCAAAATCTATGGTAACAGCTTTGCCCAAAACCACTATTGTTTTCCATATTGTGCACTTAGGGGACCTCTATGCCTCACCTCGATGCAGGGTCGGTCAAAGTGGAATTATCATAAGCATATTGTCACGTCCTCTGATATTAGTTGCAGTGGCACATTTCCTTTTTTCTTGTTAATTTTACTTGGGGAAAAGCAAACGCGGCGAGCATGCTCCGTTTTGTGCCGTTCGGATTGGGTTAGCTTCTCGTGCGCACCAAAGGCTTAACATATTCTGACCATATTGTGCCTTCTGTGGAAAACCTCATTTCATGGACACAGACGGAAGCTATTTAAAAAATAGGGGGGAAAAACAGAGTGAATGAGGCTGTTTGCCGTTGGCGTGGAAGTAGACATAGTCCCAGCGGGCCTAGCAAGTGCACAAGTCCGTTGCCTTTTGGCAATGTCTCATCACAAAAATCTCTCCCAACTCCACTATCACTGCATGCCTGGCGGGAGGTCTCTGACTGCAGATCCTGTCATTTTAACACTGAGAAGTGCACACGCATGACAAACTGGAGACAGGCCGCCCCAAGGTATCGGCAAGCAGCGAGACTTTGCCCTTTAGTTTGTGGAGACACCTTTCTTCAATTGTGCACCATGGACAGAAGAATTAATAGAGCGTTACTGTACCGAGGGAAGCCCCGGACCAAAGATCTCCGGCTAGGTTTGAGGGACCCGATGCTTCAGGGCCTGGATGTGGCAGCTGGTGTCCCCCCCCCCCCCCCACAAACATTTATTTTTGTTTTTGCATCGAGTTCGTAAACACGCAAACAAATAAAATCTACGAACTTAGCTATCAGTGTGAGTTTTCAGAATAGGATATGTAGGCATCTCAAGAGCGTTTATCTCGTCGCTGTTTCTAATCTCCGAGGGTTCCTCCCGGGGATTCTGGCCGTACGAAAGTCTCAAAGTTTAATTAATGTAATTAAAGACAACAGCAAGCAGCAGCCTGTGAATATTCTGCCCATCTTTTTTATGCCTTTTGACATTGAATGACCTATTACTGTACGTGTGTCGTTTGGACTAAAAGACGCCCCGGTAATGCATAGCCACGTCCGCAGTGAAGATGTGTTGAAAAAGTGGGGCGGATAAGCAGGCGGATAACCCCATTGTTCATTTTCTGAATTACGGTCATAGCGTGTCGGACCCTGCCAAAAAAAAAAACGCTTGCGATATGTATTTATTGTACATTTTTCAAGCGCGCTGTCATGACGCCGATCGCGGATGATGTTAGCGCGAGTGGAAACTCGGTGGGGGTGGAAGGAGGGAGCAGCTGAGGAAAAAGGCTCGAACGATCTAGTCACTTTCGATACGGTACTTCAGATGCAAAATGGATATTCGAGTGGAAACCTGACAAAGCGCGCTCGCTTTGACGGGAACCCGTATAGACAATGACCAGTGGCTGGGTCAGTGGGATGTCTCCGTGCAAGCGGGGCGGCTTATCAAATGACACTAAAAATAAGTTCAACAACCATCAAGTTTGAGGGGAATGGGCGAATGTCTCGCATTTGGGCACGGAAGTGTGAGGGATGGGTAGAGCGATGCGAGGCATTCCTGCTCTAATTATTCCTTTGTGCTCTTCGCTGAGGTTCTGAGGGACGTACGTAATTCTCTCGCCCGACGACCAAATTCACGGCCTGCCCGGAATCGCATGTTTGCTTTTTCCTTTTTTTTTCAAGTGTTCCGCCGCTTTGCGTGATCATTAGCGTAACGCTCGTTTTGTCGATTGTAATGCTGTTTGTGTTTGTTTGTTTGTTTGAAGTATTATATAGATTTATTCAGGTTTCTATTGTCTGAAGGAGGATTGTTATTGCACGTAACACTGATGGTGTATGTATGTACCGGTCACAGCACAGCACTCTGTGCCGATAACACGCCAGAACCAGGCTACTGAGCCCCAGTCGACTGGCCGATAAATCACAAATTTCTCAGATAAAAAATATGTCCAGCCCTTTGTTAGATCTGTGATATTTCAGATGGAATATTTTATCACTCTGTTTAGGGCCAGTCTGTATGGTGCTCAGTTAGTTGCTGTAGTGATTGAGATGCCCAGTATTTTTTGCACAGTCTGCAACCAAGTTGGAATGTTTCTATACGCATGTGTTTTATGCCTTGTACATTTTTAATGTTCGTTTTTTTTGGATGAAAAATTATTTTATTTTTTTAATTAAATTTAAATTCCATGTTTAGTTTCACTGTTAGAGGTTTCACTGCTTTGCTTTGCTTTTTTTTGTGAAAAATTTATGACAAATTCTTAGCACATAAGAGAAGCATGTGTTACTTTATGGTTATATCTAGGTTATACCATAATGTATTATATTTTTGTAACAATTAATGTTTATATATACAATAATACCAAAATGCTTTTTCAAGGATAAATTAAATTGCTGAAAATAAGAAACTTGTTTGACTTTTTTATTATTCACAACAGGTTTAAAAAAATAATAATATTCTGCTACATGTAAATCTTGAATGAGATTTTGCCAGAATGGTTTGTCTTTACTGTAAGTTTGCTTACTGCCTTTTCTTTCATTGTTAAAATTGTAATATACTGTAAGTGATGAAGCACCTTGTCTTAATGTATGTCATTGGTCAAGCCAGTAGGAATTGCACTGTGTGCATTTTAGAATTAAGGTATTGTAGTATGTTGGTATGTTGTACAGGTAATGTAGTCATATGTTGGCCAGGGCACATCTGCAAATTATATCAAATCGTTAGTTTCCTTTAATACATCATTCACTTAATCTAAATGGGTGTGATACAGTCCTAAAAAGCATTCATTTTCAAATACAGTATGTGATTTTTTTGCAGTGTTGGCATCGGTGTTAAATCTGCCTGTCCAAAACGGACAGGCCCATTACTGTGGCTGCCCCTCGATAAGAAAAGACAAAAAAAAAAGCTAAGGGCAATAATTAATTGGGCCCAAAAAGATGTATAAGGCCAGACAGGGGATGTAATTATATTGTGAAAACAGGAGAGAGATGAGTAGACAGTGTGTCCCAGCCCTCTCCGTAATGCTGCCACCAGAGGCTCCCCCCCCACCACCCCCTAAACCCTCCGAGGTCTGGGGCACCCACCAATGAGGTCCCCTGTTATTAAAAACACGCGTTTGCACACCTACTGTTTTCTCATCATCCGCATGCTGTGACAGGACACCCCCAGTGCCGTCAGCACACGTTTAACCCAGGAAACATTAACCCTTCCCTCCCTCCCTCCTCTCCTCTCTGGAAAGGACAGGATAAAACAGATGTCCCTCCACAGGAGTACGGCTCCCGGGAGGAGAGGAGAGAGATGGGAGGATGAGGGAGAGAGAGATAAGGGGATGAGGAAAGAGGGAGGTTGTCTCTATGCAGACGCTGCTGAGTGTGATTTTTCAGTGCTCTCGCAGTCCCAGCCGGCCTCTTGCTGTTTTCATGTACAGGACCTCACATGGAAAAGAAAGTGTCACTTTACAGTTAGCGGGTGATATCCGCACTTAACCTTACTACAATCTTTATTTTTGTGTCTGCGTGATGATATGCCGTTCTGATGCTTTTTTTAAAATGTGCTTTTATATTATCATTGTTTGTTTTGTACTATTGAATAAAGATATCTTTATAGAAAGGCTGTTGTGTTGTGTCACTTTATTTCATCTGATTCTGCTTGATATTTACACTAGCATTTGCAGGTAAACAGAAATGGGGAGGGGGGTTTTATACATGTGTTTTATTTGAACTATTTTTCAGAGTATTTATTTATCTGTCATTTACAGTAACTACATTGTTTATGTATTAACCGGCATATGCACATATGGAGCTCTTACATAAACATACATTAAATGCTATTTACTGTACAGGTAAATTTTATCACACCACACATAACCAGTTAAATTGTATTTCTGTAAAATTTTGGACAGAAATTGTAGCAGTCTTGTTTGGAGGAAATTTTGGAGAGAAGAAAAGAAAATGTTTGAGAGGTCTGAAGAGGAAGTGACCAGCCCCTGGTCTGGCTGAAGATTTCTCCTCATAAAATCACTGAGCTTAAATACCTTTATTCGCTGTCTTTGAAGCCCAAATGTTTTGCTCAAACAAGGAATGCGCACGAACTGAACACAATTACAAGGCTCATAAGCGTATTTGCTCTGACTGGTGGGTTGGTAATGCACCATAAATGTCTTAACCCACTGTTTTATTTTTTATGTCCCTTTTATTTGAAATTTGTTCATGTGAGTATGCCCACATACATGCATCTAGCATAGAGACATACCATACTGTATGCATATAAACATTGATAACAGAAACAGAAGCGCAACACTGCAATGTCATAACTGCAGGATGGAGGCACTGAGGATTGGGAGAAGCTGAGTGACATAAAAAGTCAACAGAGTAATATAGGGTAGCAAGGAAAATCCCAAGAAAGAGGAAGTTTAATGAGAGGCCATCAGTAGGGCGATGAAAGGGGAAGTGAAGGGCACATTGTGGAACAATGTAAAAAATCACTTCTGTAATTTGAGTTAGAACCTGTGCACTGTCCTTAATGTCTGTGGCCTCTGAGTATGAGCTGTGGGCTGTAGGGGGCTTGGCATGGAGAGTCACAGAGAGTCCTCTGCAGTTCAGGAGGGCTGCTGACACTCCATCCATAAAGCCAGCCTAGTCTCCCTGCCTCTGCAGCCTATCAAACTATGTAATAAACAGTATAAATGGCTGTTTCGAGTTGTTCCTTAAACTTTACAATGCAAGGCATAGTGTAAACATATGGAATTAGTGTTTGACATACAACGTATATTGTCAGCAAAAAAAAAGTTATCAAAGTTAAATCGGGTCTTTCTTTACCATCTATGATCTCACTCCCCTGAGAGTCTGACTTCCGCAGCTGTTTCCCCCTGTAAGCCTGTCCGAGCGCGGAGGTCTCTCCAATTTTCACAGTTCTCTCTGAAACTCGGGTAACTGTGGTATCGAATGATCGACACCGCTAGCCTTTCAAAGAGGGGCTGCCCTGCTAATTTGTGCATAGAGAATCCACCCTAAGAACAGCTTGTTAGAGCTGACACCTAACTCTTATGCATTCTATCCCTCTAAAGCCCATAAAACAGAATCCAGCTGCCATGTGGTAAACAAAGCCGCCATTCAGGCTAGGAAATGGCAAATGCAGGTGGTCAGAGGGTTGTAGATTAAGGTTCTTTGCAGACCCGGGTCAAATACATAATTGTTTTAGATTCAGATCATTTTCTACGCTTGACTGAGCTTGTCTGGTGTATTGGAGCCCATGAAATACTCTGAAAAACTACAGACCCCACCTTCTAGTCATCTTGAATGGCTCAATTGCACCAGGAAATATCAATTAAGCGCAGAAAAGAATGTGAAGAACTACTAGGTCTGGCCTTTTGTAATAAAAAGTTTCACCATTTGATTTTATTCTGTCTTTTTTTATTTGTTGGCTCAGATATTATTTCTGGTTCTGTTGGTAATGGACCAATAATGTCACCCTCTTACATGGCTTCCCTTCATGTTGAAACCTAATTAACTAACATTCTTGTTTTCTGCATTTTGAACTGGAACTGTTACCTAAATTGCCATTTCAGACTTAAAGACAGACACAGTTCTTGCTGATATATGTCTGGATTTACTTTATTTTCACTGGGATTTTACTTCGGTTGAATCTACCACTACCACCTTCAATTATGAAGAAGATAATATTATTTCATGTTCTCATAGTTACTTCACTTGATTTCAGGAATTAAACAAGCATTGTAATATTTGCAATGTCTAAAATTGTGACCAGGTTGAAGACTTTGCATAGTCATGCACCATCATGAAAAATGATGAAGATGATAAGCTGGCACAATGATCTTTATCTAACTGATGTTAATAGCTCAAAGACGCTCGTGAATAAATATGTGCAGCGCTGGTAATACCTCCCTACAAGGTAAAATAATAAATAATGAAAACAGGGATAGAACAATATGTGAAGTAAAATGCCGTGAGGCAGTGTTGACTCAGATACCATCACACCTCGGAGCCCAAGGGCCAAAAACTTGCCCGGACCCTACGAAAGGTAAATCTGAACATACGACTGTCTGCTCATTTAGGGGCTTTAGACGAGATTTTAAAAGTTGTTGAGGCGGCCTTTAGCTGTTTTAGGTGTCTGAATTGATGCAACCTGGCAATGTGTGTGAGTGGCGGCCCTTTGAGCCAATCATGTTAGGTAAGAGCTTTCGAACTGGGAGACTCCAAGGGGAGGAGCCACTGTGAAATAAAGGAAAGTCACAGTCACCTTGCCAGAAGCAGGATGACAATGTCTGAAGGTGTCTGCAGTCGTGTTGCGGTCAAAACTTCTCACGTCAACAGGAACACACAATAGCTTGTGTCTTCTGCAGCATGTTGGAAATGCAAATGAGCAGATTGCATGTTGGCAGGAACTTATGATGATGATAGTTAGGATGATCATGACTGATGACGATAATGATCATGATGGTGATGATGATGATTGTCATGATGA
The DNA here is from genome assembly GCF_963514075.1 of Conger conger. Classification (NCBI taxonomy): domain Eukaryota; kingdom Metazoa; phylum Chordata; class Actinopteri; order Anguilliformes; family Congridae; genus Conger; species Conger conger. The sequence goes on along the minus strand of NC_083770.1, from coordinate 21,536,472 downwards.
TGATGATAGTGATGGCGATGAATAAAATGGAACTTAAACATTGATAACAGAAACAGAAGAGCAACACTGCAATGTAAAAACTGCAGGATGGAGGCACTGAGGATTGGGAGAAGCTGAATGACATCACTCAACAGAGTAATATAGGACAGGAAGGAAAATCCCAAGAAAGTGGAAGTTTAATGAGAGGATTAAGGCCATCAGTAGGCCAGTGAAAGGGGACGTGAAGGGCACATTGTGGAAAATCACTGTGCACTGTCCTTATTGTCTGTGGCCACTGAGTATGAGCTGTGGGCTGTAGGGGGCTTGGCATGGAGAGTCACAGCTGTATGACATGAGGGGATGAGGTGGTGGTCACCCTGCCCTTCCTGGGTGATATTATGACCAGTCAATCGGTTAGCTCCACTCATGGCCACAGTGCCCACTGGCAGTACCCACAAGTGTGCCAAATGGGGATCTACTGAGGGCTGCATCTACACAGTACATCACCTGTTGATTGGACTTCCATACACTCAGTGAGCACTTTATTCGGTATTTATTAGACTATCCACTTAGAGTTATGATGCGTTGTGTGTTCAGAGATGCTCTTCTGCATACCACTGTTGTAATGTATGGTTATTTGCATTACTGTCACCTTCCTGTCAGCTTTTACCACTCTGGCCCTTCTCCGCTGACCTCTCTCATTAACAAGGTATTTTTGCCTGCAGAACTTCTGCCCACTGGATGTTTTTTGTTTTTCACACCATTCTTTTCCAGCTCTAGAGACTTTCACATGTGAAAATGCCAACAGATACTCAAACCACCCTGGCTCCAACATTTCATCTGAAAAACAGCTGAACCTCTTGACCATGCTTTTATGCATTTAGTTACTGCCACATGATTGGCTGATTAAATATTTGCTTTAACAAGCTGGTATACTGTACAGGTCTACCTAATAAAGTGCTCACTGAGTGTATATCAGCAATGGACAAACTTGTATGATGCTATGTTGCTGTTTGTTATTGTGTTACATATGTTATTATGTTGTTACTGTATGTAATTCGACTATTTTAATTTGGGAACCAGCATTTTACTACAGTAACAGGCATACAGAAAAAATGTCTATATTTATATTATGTTGCATAATAATAACTCTTTTTTTTAACTTTAGACAGAGAGAGAGAGAGAGAGAGAGAGAGCTTTTGGTTTTGGTTTTTGATCTGCATTTGATCTCACTCTTATATCAGTGCCTGCAGTAGTATCAGGCTGCAGTGATATCAGAGGCGTTTCTCTTTCTGAAGAGCGTGTTTGAGGAGCGTCACAGCCTCACGGAGGAAGCGTTCAGGCGACAGCAGGGCTCAGAGTCTGGAGACGGGTCCAGCTCCGGCCCTCCTGTAATCCTGCACTGGCCCTGGAGACAGGAGCGAGGTTTTCAACTTCAGCTGCTGCAACTTCGCCGAGCAAACACGCTACTCTCCCCCCGCCCCCCAGCCCACCCCTCCTCGCCGCTGGCACCGTTTAACGTGACGATATTTCCCCGTGTTTGCCTACGGATGATGCTACCCTCATTGCTATGCATGTGCCAGATGAGTCATAAACCTACACCATATGCCATCGCAATTTACTGATGGGCCCAAGCTGTTTTGGTAGATATAAAATCCCGGGATTATGAAGGCTTGATCCTTGGTGGAAGCAGAGGCACAAGGTAGGGTGTGTGCCTACTCTCTTCTTCCCTTAATTTGGGTCAGCCAAGCAGTGTATTCGACGTTGAACCACAGCGTCAAAGAGATATGACAAGATTGTTCATTAGTAGGTGAATAAGTAAACAAACCAATGGCAGTCATGACATACAGTCTCCTACAAAAGTATTGGAACAGCAAGGTCAATTCCTTTGCTATACACTGAAGACAATTGAGTTTGAGGTCAGAAGATGTACATGAGATGACAGACTGAATTTCAGCTTTTATTTCCTGCTATTTCTATCTAGATTTGTAAAATAAACTTAAAACATATCACCTTTTGTATCAGACCACACAATTTTTAAGTGAGCAAAAGTATCGTAAGAGATAAACCAGCATGAAGACCAGAGAGCTGTCTTTGGGAAAAAAGCAAGTCATTTTAAAGTTTAGAAAAGAAGGGATATTGATCAGAGCCATTGCACAAGCTTTGAGGATAGCTTGTACAACAATGGAATGTCCTAAAAAAGAAAGAAACCGCTGAGCAATAGACAGCAGTTGATGACAAACATTGTGAGAGGTGTGAAGAAAAACTGCAAAACATCAGTCAATGACATCCCAAACTCCACAGGGCAGGGGTGAAGGTTAGAAAGCAGCAATATAGAGGCTATACCAGAAGATGCAAGCCATTCAACAGTAGTCAGAATCGGAAGGTGAGATTTCAATTAGGAAAGAAGTACAGCAATGAGCCACAAAAGTTCTGGAAGAATGTTTTATTGACTGATGAGACCACGATTAACCTCTACCAAAGTAATGGAAAGGCCAAAGTGTAGAGAAAGAATGGATCTGCTCATGATCCAAAACATCTGTGAAGTACGATGGAGGAAGTGTCTTGGCTTGGGCTTGCATGGCTGCTTCTAGAGTGGGCTCACAAATCGTTATTGATGATGTAACTCATGATGGTAGCAGCAGGATAAATTCAGAAGTCTACAAAAACATTCTGTCTGCCAACGTACAGAGAACTGCGTCCAAACTAATTGGGAGGAGTTAAGACAATGACCCAAAACAACACTTCATTAGGGAGATAAAGGGGAAGGTTTTAGACTGGCCAAGTCATCACCAGACCATCAAACCCCCCTGAAACAAACAACAACTGAAAGAGGCTGCAGTAAAAGCCCAGAAAAGCATCAGAAGAATGCAACAGTTTGGTGATGTCAATGGGTCGCAGGCTTGTCATTTACTTAAATACTCTGTTCCAATACTTTTGCTCACCTAAAAATTGGGTGGTCTGATACCAAAGTTGCTATGTTCAAAGTAGTTTAACACATCAAGGTCAATTGTATTCAGTGTATTGCAAAAACAAAAGAATTGGGCTTGCTGATCCAATACTTTTGGAGGGGACTGTATTTGTCACCTTTTCACAATAGTCTAGCAGTCAGACAGAACTGCAGAATGGCTAATAGAAGTTTATGGGTTTTTCCTTCATCTAAATGTGCAGATTTTAGTTTGCGGTACTACTTGATGCACTTTGCGGTTCACAGTCTTTTGGAATGGGTGTCAATTCATCTTTGACATAAGATTGCCATACATATGTGTGTGTGCATAGATTCTCAAAATGTCTGCGCAACAGTGTTAGCCACACTGACATTATTTATTGCATAGATATATAGAACAACAGTAGAATAATATTTTCATATAGTATATAAAGTATACTGTATTCTATAAGAATCATTTTTTTGTTGCAAAAAAAAGCCCTGTTTCAGGAAAAGATTTCAACTGACTTTTAATGTTAACAGCAATTCACGCAGTCACAAATTTTAATTACTTGGCACAGATAATTTACATAATCTTCAGTGGGACCACATTTCTGCACTTGTGAGGACATGACTTGGCACACACTCACTAAGTGCCCTAGGCAGAACGGCCTATTCAGCCCTCTGCAGGTAACACTGTGGGCAAGCTATGCATGGAGAAAGAGCACACAAGCTCGCTTTAACCAGCCCATTGCTCGTATAAACGAAGCATAAAGACCACAGTGCTAATAGCAGCTACAACTTGCCACTACTGCACTTACATTTATGTATTTTTATTAAACGCTTATTTACCCAGGAAAATCCCACATTGAGACCAACACCTCTTTTGCAAGGGGTACCTGACAGTCGACTACCAAGTTCCAAACATCGAATGGGGAATGAGACAGTAGTGTAGCAGTACTTATAAACCTGACCAGAGGTTAAAAGCAGGAGCTTACTTCAGTCACAGTTAATTTGTGAAATTTAACATTTGTCCAACTAAGATGCAACATATCTGAAACCTAACCTTCCAGATTCAGTACAGCTAATACATGTGTGCCATACCTCTCAGTCACTATCCAAGCTCATGAAAACAACAAAACAACCCCAGAACGAAATAAGCTCTACCTTAATTCCTTTCATATTTACATTAATTCCAATCTTTTGCTGAGGATTTAGAATTATTGTCAAGCTCCAATCTGAATTCTCCCAGATTAAGACTTCGTGATAATAATCGTGATATTTTTCAGATGGGAAAGATATTATTTTTTAATATACAGTAGTGTAACAACATAAGGCTTAGTTTTTAAAACAAACAATAGTCTACTGTTGTTCAAAAACATACGTCTACTTTCACACAGATTATAGCAGTATTATTACTGCTGCTTGTGACTTTAGCCGGTGCCTGTGAAACATAAACAACAGCACCTGCAAGCCACCAACTCTCCCCTCCCACCCCACCCAGGGAATATAAAAAATAAATCAATAATAAATATAGTTGTATAGAAAGGAAGGAAAAAGGGGAAGGTTCTAGCCATCCCATGGTCCCATAATACCAGCCAGTACCACACAATTCCTAATTGTATGAAACAGCTGCCATATTCTGTAAGACGTGTCAGAGGATCTTCCCAGCAGATATCATACTTTCACTTTTCTGAGACTTGTTGATGTTGCATGATGTCTCCTGTGTGTGAAAGTGACAAGTGCAAATGCAGAGATTGCTGCTAGAATCCGAAATGCCTAAAATCAGTGTGGATTAAATATATGATTAATAAACCCTGTGAGAATTTGTGAAGCTGTTGATAACATTTATAAATAGATGGATTTATCAGTGCACAAATTATTCTACTGGATCTATGTAAACAATGCTATATTTTATTAAAAACCCCAGAAAAGATTAGGCTTAAGTTGAAAAAAAGTACTGAAAGCATCATCTCTGATTGCCAACAACAGTAACATGCTGCATGAGTGTTATTCATGGAATTTTATGTATGCATTCATTTATTTGGTTGGTTGATTGTTTGTTTGTTTGTTTGTTTGTTTGTTCTTATTTGGTTAGGTCACTCCAGGTGGCCATACCATCTGTAAACTTAATTAACTACATCAGTTGTTGCCTAGGTATTATAAATACACTCATTTTCCCTCATGCTTCCACCTAATATGTATTTATGATTAGTGAGAAAAGACATAAAAAAGGAAAAGCACCTCATCAACAAAAAACTATTGAACACCCTTCAAGATCACAATATTCAATAGAAAGTTCCAAAAAATAATAATATACAAAACACTTCATTCGCACCATACCAGCAATGTGTATAGAATGTTGCTGGAAAATAAATGATAAGAACATTTACTGTATATTATGATGAAAAAAGGTCATTAGAACACGTAATTCAGCCTATCTAGGCTTGCCAGGCAAGATCTTAGTACAACTACTATATACAGAGCAATCCCTTCATTTTGTAATTAAAGACGCTGGTTATCTAAGGCAGTGCAGACTTTAAGTGCATATTAAAGGCTGATAACAATCATGGATTCTTGTCTTCTCTTGTCTTGACCAGCTCTGTAAGGAGGTCCAGAACTGACTACAGCTGTAGGCCACGCTACTATTTTCCTATGTGGTGATATGAGGTACAGGTGGATCCATAGCCTGCAACCAGCATTATAATGAACTCTGAACTTCAGCAAATCAAGTGCAATATGGATCGCAGCAGGGCTGCTTCTACATTACAGGGGGAGGGGGTGTTCACACTCTGGTGAAGCCTGTTGACCTTAATTAGTGAGCTGTGATTATGAGCGGAAGCCCATGGACTTCACCAGTTCTCTAATGTATTCTAACTGAAGGGTTCTCCTGACTTCTCAGCTTCATCTCTGCAAGAATTTCTCTCTTATTGGTTAGTTACTGTGCAGTATCAGTTCTTGACATGAGCACACAGTAAAAGATTCAACATTAAATGAACTGTAACAGTTATCTGATCCCTCCTGAATTCTGTTACAGTGTACATCTGATCCATCCTGGATTATGTTACAGTTGTTCATTATATCAGTTATCCTCAGCTCCACGAGTGCCTTGCTTTGTAAGTTTGTTTGCATTTATATCTTATATCTTGTACTCCCTTCTGATTGCAATGCTTTGTATCTGTTGTGCCTTCTGTATGGACTGTACCTGCTGCTTTTACCCTTTTAAATGTGTCAACCAACCTTGGGCTCTTGAAAGGCACTATATAAATAAAATACACAATTTATGATGATTATTATAATTGGAATTAATTAACACTGCATACTACATGCTCCAATTATTTACAGTGCTGAGCTGTATTGCCCCAGTCACTCCTTGGATAGAGCTGTCTCGTAGATTTGAGCCACGGCCTGCTTTTACAGTTTACCCGAGAGAGACAGTCAGGAGGTCTCACAGTCAGCCTGCCGTAGCCCAGGGCCCCACCAGGTAAGAGAGACGGAGCGAGAGCCACAGATTGAGTTCTTTACAGCTCGTCCACATAGCCCCTTCAGGCTCAGTGTATTATGGGAAGGTCATGTGCTCCATACAACAGAAGGCACTGCCATGTTAAAAGCTGTCCCGGCGGATGGAGCGCACAGTATGTCACGGTCAAAGGAATCAACGAGACAGCATGTTGTTGAGACACATAAAAAACACTGACATTTAAAGCCATGCAATGCAATATGTATTTGTGCACGAGTGGTGAACAGAATAACACATTTATTTATATCTAAATATGTCCTCACTTAATGAACAACTGTTTCACATACGGGGGAGAGGCAAACGTGGGGAACACATAACAAAAGCATAAAATCGACAAAGCAACAAAATAAAAATGACTAAACCATGGCAGGGCTATTCAGTGTGGTGGAATCGTATTTGTATTTGTATAGTGGTGTCGGCCAATAAATATAATTCTGGATTGATGATTTCTTCCAGTTTTGGGACATCCATCCATCCATCCATTATCTGAACCCGCTTATCCTGATCAGGGTCGCAGGGGGGCTGGAGCCTATCCCAGCATACATTGGGCGAAAGGCAGGAATACACCCTGGACAGGTCGCCAGTCTATCGCAGGGCACACACACCATACACTCACACACTCATACCTACGGGCAATTTAGACTCTCCAATCAGCCTAACGTGCATGTCGTTGGACTGTGGGAGGAAACCAGAGTACCCGGAGGAAACCCACGCAGACACGGGGAGAACATGCAACGACGGAGATTCGAACCCAGGACCTCCTTGCTGTGAGGCGGCAGTGCTACCCACTGCACCATCCGTGCCGCCAGTTTTGGGACATGATCAGTAAAATAATCAATTTTAAGTAAACTACCAATACCTTCAATTTGAGGTACCTTTTCTTAGTTTAACATACTGTACTTACTAGAATAAGTGCCTATAAATGCAGCATACTTTGTAATGCAAAATATAACACAAATAATTTACCACAAGCCCTGAAGGAATTATTAGCAAAGATAACATGTATATTATTCAAACACCCTAATTATGTTCTTTAATAAGGCTTTAATGATTTGAGCTTATTATCCACAGGGTTTCGGCTGGCTTGTTGAAGACTGTTGAGGATCCAGCTGGGATGAATGTTGGCATGGGTTGTTTTTAAGGAGTGAAGCCCCCTGCAGGGCTGTGTGATGTTCTTTGGCTGAGCTGATTCTGCACTAACTCAGTGCAGTGGTTCCTAGCCCTGTTCCTGGAGATCTACCATCCTGTAGGTTTTCACTCCAACCCTTACAAAGCACACCTCATTCAACAGCTAGAGCAGGGCTGCCCAGCCCTGTTCCTGGAGATCTACCATCCTGTATGTTCTCAGTCCAACCCTTACAAAGCACACCTCATTCAACAGCTAGAGCAGGGCTGCCCAGCCCTGTTCCTGGAGATCTACCATCCTGTATGTTCTCAGTCCAACCCTTACAAAGCACACCTCATTCAACAGCTAAAGCAGGGCTGCCCAACCCTGTTCCTGGAGATCTCCCATCCTGTAGGTTCTCACTCCAACCCTTACAAAGCACACCTCATTCAACAGCTAGAGCAGGGCTGCATGCACTGTGTTTTTTATCCTACATAATATGGTTCTATTAGTGGACAAACACAATGTAACTCATAATAAATATTTTGCTCCCGTTCCATTATATCACAGAAAGACAGATAGAGATCAAGATTCTTAGCTTAGAATAACTCCAGCTATTGGAGCTAACTAGCAATATCTAGCAATGCAAACACACATCACATAATTCACTGTTATGCAATTCACAACTACTGTAGAGTCCATTAGTATGTTGCTTTAAATGGACCTTTAATCACTCAAATTAATCAATCTTACTTGTGTGAAAAACATCCTCCAAGATAAGTGTTTCCAAATGGCTTTTAGTTGGGAAAAGTAACACATAATTTTTTTTTTTTCACAATCCAATTTGCATAAAATGGCTTATAAAACTGTTATGCCCTTTTGATGTTTATACACTCATGATTAGAATTTTTCCCTTTTTATGTTTTGTTTTTGATTTTCATTTGTTGATGAGAAATATTTCCGTGTGCTTAATTTAGTGTTGTGTGGAGACCTTGGGTCCATTCCGGAACATCATTTAGGAATTCTCTGCCAAAAGTTTGTTGTTGACTCTTCACTTAAATCCCTAGCACATCAAAATTCCATTTAATCTAAAATGGCGTACCTTTATTTTAATAATGCAATAAAAGCTTGTTTTCGCATTCTTCCCAGAGGGCAAGCATGAGATGTTTGCCTAAATTAATGTGCTCATTTTCCTCTCATCAAAAACCTTTTTTTTAGAACTCGGAATGTAAAAATGCATAAAAATTCCCCATGGCCCACTCTGTATCGTCGCAGACAATTATTGTGTCAGGACCGAAGTGATGTCTCCAAATCACCAGGAGCCATTTTATAAATTGCCTTGTTGAAGAACCAAGTTCTTTCTTCCTAAGTGTGAAAGTAAAAAATCTATTGTAATCACCTTCTACAGTCTTAACTGAATTGTAAATGTAACATCAATTGCATGTGACTGCCTTGTAGCTATCAAAAAGCAACCATCAGAATCCTACCACTGGAATTCAACATGCTTTTTGTCTGTGTTCATTTTTCTGACTTTTCCTTGCCTGGCTGTCAGGGGCTATCCTTTTTCATACTTTGGCATTTAGTTTAATACTATAGTACAGAAAGAAACCAACACACTGTCATTTCAGACATGCAACATCATGGCAACTAATACTGTAATTCTCAGTGAGAAATAATTCCACATTGTGTTGCTATTAAAGGGCATTATGCTTACAGTGTCCTACATCCCAAACAGGATTTGTTGCAAACATTGAATCGCATATAAAACAATAACTGTACAATTTCAGGGGGAATAAGTTAGTATGAATGTCTGGGGAAACCATTTGCACTGGCATACCATGCATTCGCCAAGCTAGCTTTCTTTGCAACATTGAATTTATAAATATCTCAAATGGGTGTCACGGATGGTGCAGTGGGTAGCACTGCCGCTTCACAGCAAGGAGGTCCTGGGTTCGAATCCCCGTTGGCCAGGGCCTCTCCGTGCGGAGTTTGCATGTTCTCCCTGTGTCTGCGTTGGTTTTCTCTGGGTATTCCGGTTTCCTCCCACAGTCCAAAACATGCAGGATAGGCTGATTGGAGAGTCTAAATTGCCCGTAGGTGTGAGTGTGTGAGTGAATGGTGTGTGTGCCCTGTGATGGACTGGCGACCTGTCCAGGGTGTAGTCCTGCCTTTTGCCTTTTGCTGGGATAGGCTCCAGCCCCCCTGCGACCCTGTTCAGGATAAGCGGGTTAGGATAATGGATGGATGGATATCTCAAATGTCTGAATAAATACCTTCTCTGAATGCTGTTTGGCATTTGTGTGCTTGGGATGCTGTTCAATTCTGTTTGTATCCTTCAAACAGCATTCAGAAATAAGTTAGCTGCCAAGGAGTATGAGTCCCTGCGAATGGCAAACATCATTAATTGAAAGAAGATCGGAAGTCTCTACCCTTCAACAGTCACCACTCAGGATTCAGGCATGTAACCCAATTATCTTATAATTGATGCACTTTGAAATTCATTAACTCCCCTTCTGAAGCTCAGGTTGTAATTAACTGTCGCCTCTGCATCCTGTATTAATTTGCGGGGCCTCGTTGCTAATTGTGATGGTGGCTTTTTGGCGACCCAGTTGATCCACTGTTACCTCCCACACTCCCCTTTCCCCCAACGACCCCCACTGCTCAGCTCAGGCATACAGATGTGCAAGGATGTTTGTATTGTCATTGTAAGTTTTCTTTTTTTTTCAGCATTCAGCACCTTTTTCTAACAATAGTTATAATTTCAAAGGTAGTTGTATTCAACTACTTGTTATACTTGTTGCTTACTCCTTCCGTATCAAATTGTGTTTTTTTGTGTGTGCGCATGTGTGTGTGTGTAAAAGATGCAAACCACCCCAAAAAAGTTAATTTGATCATGCAGCCATGGCTAAGTAGTGTGCTGTTCAGTAAAAACTGAAGTTTCCTGACTCTTCTTGAAAGCGCTGACCCAAAATCTCCATGATTAGTAACTGTAATTAAAGCTGCTGTACCGGTGGATGAATGGATGGTTGCCACTAAAAGGAACATTCTCATTAATTTATCACCGATCTCAACTGCACTTCATTAGGACCTGACTAATTAAGGCTGCTCAGGCCTCCAGGAAAGGTGGAGGACTTTGGCACCCCAGTTTTAAGCACCTTAAGAAATAAGTGCCATCCAGGTTTAAGCACCTTAAGACATCCAGTGTTGAATAAATGTTCCTTGTGAACTGAGATGCATTAAATATGTTACTGAATTGATAAATACATTTCATATAAGTGCACAGGGGTCTGCAATCCTGGACCAGGTGAGCCACAGGACTGTTGGAATTAATTTTAAACCTGTTATGAAAGAACCTGAGCTGTTTTTCATTTTAAGTATGTATATTGCACATCATTAATATTCTGATTTATTGATTCATGATCCTCTTATCTACGAACACTCCAATTCACAATAACAGACCAAGTTACAAACAGTGCAGATCATGTATAAGTGCTTGTGGTGAAGGGGGAATATTATCAAAGTTACTAGCAAACAAGCTACAACATTAATAGAAACCACCATGTATGCCTTTCCATAAGAATTCTTTGTTTTTCAGATGTATGAGATGCGTTCTCTGTTCCTAATGCTGGATTAGTTCTCCTGGTCCCTTCGCATCAGTGGGATCACATGGTAAATAAAGTCTGTCATCATAGGGGGTTAAAATGCTTTCCTTTCTCCCTCTCTCTGTCAGTTTCTTGGCCAGTTCTAGGGAGGGTAAATCCATTTGGCTTCCATTCCCGAGCTCCTCAAATCACCAAATCATGAAAACACCTTGGTTCCGGGTGGTAAACAAAAATCCTGCCAATTTTGCTTTTGCGTTTTCAGAACGTCGTCACATACAGCTATGAGTGTGTTATTGTATGTGCCACTGATCCCTAGCTTGAGAGAGGTTTAGCGGTAGTGATTACAGCAAGGAATCCATGTTTCCTCGGACATTAACACCACCCGTGTCACAGGTCAAAAATCATCCTGCAATGTTCTGTGTGGTGATGACTTTTTACACATATGATCATATGCAGTTTATGTGGTCCATCTACTTATATACACTTATCCACTGTAATCTGTGTAATCCTGAGAATGCTGTGCCTTCGGTGACCTGTAACCTCTGAGGTTTTTCTTCTTGTTCCAGCAGCCATCCACTGTGTGACAGTCTGTTTAGAAGTATCTGTTCCTTTAACCCTTTGAAGAGAAGGCTTTTTCTTCATTTTTTTTGTTGAAATTTTAAGCCAGTGCTCAACCAGTAGTGATAGTGACATCAGCATTATAATGTTCAGTGAAGAACATTGTAATCACACATGATCTCACACCAACTTCAGACCAAAGATTTGCAATGCGATGACCTGCAACTGTTGACTCTTTGCAACGTCTTTAAACTTGCAGCCTGTGTTAGACAAGTTGATTCACCTGCAACGGCAAATTCCGCCATCAGACGTTCTGAGACGGGTCATTCATTCTGCTGCAACTCCTCTTTGCTGCTTTGCATCGCCATTGAGTGGTCCGAACTGGACTTAAACCTTAATGAACGGAACCGACAGGAGATTAATGTCCTAGTAGGAAACTCAGTGCCACACAGGGTATGGCGGTATTTTATGTTTGAATTGTTCATCATAGGTTTTTGCTGATCTGGTATACCTGAGTCTGATTATAAAAGGACACAGGAAGCGAAAGCAGGAGTGAAATGAGTGGTAGATGCCTTCAGACTGATACTCATTCTGTGTGCGGGAACACCGCCCCTGACCATGGCAGGACTGGCCATGAAGGCGAACGACTCATTTTCACGGACGTCTCTCAAACCGGGAGCCACGTAAAGTCCCTGCCGTCTTCACCCGGGCCAGATTTATCACCGAAAGGCTAACTTCTCTCCTTGGGAGACCTCACAAACATGGTCATCTTCCTCCTTAAAGGTGATGTTCATTACAAACACAGCGCTTCGCCCGTATAACACGCGACACCGGCCCCTCGTTAATTTGGCTTGAAGTGAGTCACGTGGTGCGTAATTGAAAAGGCATCAATTTTTTCCCAGCAGTCTCTGCTGTCATGGCGCCAATTATGGGCGCGGCTTGCAAAACACAAAAGCCGTAAAGATTACGCCACGGCAGGTCTGAACGGAGCGAGGCCGACTGACCAGTGAAATGTAAACCTGTCACCGAACAGTTCATTACTGTTCATCCCTGCTGTGACCACACTGCCACACCCACTGGCTGCACTGGAATTTACACGAGAGTCATTATCAGGGGTATTAGTCTTTCGTTTTGAGTGTCATCAGAACTAGGGACAATAGCAGCAAGGACAGAATCCTAGATCCAGGTCACATGTTCTGGATGCGGAAACACGACTATGAATGAATGAATGAATGAATGAATGCATGGTAGACCTTTCAAAGTACAATGTTGAAGCTTTGGGAACACGTCTGGATTTAGTCAACATTAGTCAACAAATTTGACTCATGGAGATGCTTTATTTTTTTCATGAAGATGCTTTCATTTCACAGATTGATGAGTTCATTTTGGTAACAGCTCATCTCTCCAAGCTGTACTTGTGAAGAAGATAGCTAATATTTGCATATGATTGTGAGTGAAAATCAATGGCAGATTTTGATTGAATTCAGGTCAGAGCCAAGTTCTACTCTAACCTCAAGTTCTACTCTAACCCACCCAGTTTCAGCATCATCACACTGACAAGCCCCTGCAGTGCACTGCACACGTCAGCTGGGAACAGGTTTGACATGCATATTTCACAACCTTACATTTAATTGTGCTTTTTTTGAAGACATGTATATTTTATTCCCAGTGCAGGCCATAAACTACGTCTTCAGGGGACAGTGCAGGGGCTCCACTGAGCAGCTCTCTGATGGGCCTCCTCCAAACAGATGCTCTGAATCAGAAATGGAACAACTTACACTCCACATATGCTGCACACTGAGGGCTTCAAGTGACTCACTCAAAATTCTAAATAATGCACCAATAAGTTTTTTTCTTCTTTTCAGGACCCTGCAAACTGATTACGGTTAATTGGTTTTAGATCATGCTCTTCACATCATGCAGTGACTTGCTACATCATGGTTGGCAGATAGATGGTATATGGTAGATTCCAGAACTTCAAAAACAAAAACTCACCACCAGCTTGAAGATGGCCTCACAGTGGTTTATCATTTCAGAACAATCGTGGTTTGCTAGAGAGTGCAGTATTTACACTGAATGTGCCAATGTGTGTTTGTGACAAAATGAAAATACACTAATTCACTAAAAAAAGTAAAATAGGTGTGTCAATTAAATAGTGACCTATATTTGGTGAATTATGAAACACATACTTACGATAAATTATTTATATTACTATTTTAAATATTATAATATGAATATAATCTATTAATATTCATGTGAGGTAAGTCTGGATTGGCTGCAGGGATGAGGAGAGAAGGGGTTAATCGTCCTTGCCGTGACACAAAGGAAATGTGCTGTTTAATAGTGGAGTTACAGTACTTATTTAAAATGCCGCGCAGTGTAATGGCGGTGCACTGAAATAACCATTTCATCTGCCTACATTACTCTAAAATTAATGAATAATGAAGCAATGTCCTTCACTTCTCTTCCTGTTCCATTCCAAGATATATTGATCCGATGACATTTATTTAAGTTTGGGATAATGTATTAATTTCGAGATAATTATTCAATATACTTTTGTCAGTGTTGATATGCTTCAATGTCACCAGGGGTGTCTGGGATGAATAAACTGCCGCCTGACATTGCCGGATGGGGTTGGCGGGAGTGAATGCAATTTTTCTCCTTGAAAATGGCCATATGGGCGACGTAGGGAGGGGAGATTGTAACAGGAGACGGATTGTTCTCGGAAGCGGACCGACTGTCCGACCCGCTCAGGCGGAAAAACGAGAAGAATTAAGGCGGTCTGGAGATTACGCACGGCGAATCGGTTGAGCCTTCATGGGCGTGGAACCTGGAGGACTCTGGTTTGAAGATGTTCTGCATGTGAAACGCCACACTTGTTGCATGCCATGTGTACACTTGTTGGATGCCTAACAGGTGATGGACATGCATATCTTGGTTTTTCAACTGCACTCCTAGTCTTTTCATGGTGGATATTCTACTCTAACTCCCTGAAGACTAAAGGCACCATATTCGATAAACCAGATGACTATGAAAAAGATTTGCCACAAAAGATTGCTCTTGCTCGTGTGATAGATGGTGTGGGGGGGTAGGACTAACTGTGGACTCACTGCTATGACTCCACAGGTAGCCTATGCTATGGTAGCCCCCGCCTCGTGTGACAGATGGTGTGTGGGGTGGGATAAGACTCACTGTGGACTCACTGCTATGACTCCACAGGCCACAGTGGCTGGTAGCCCCCGCCTCGTGTGATAGATGGTGTGTGGGGGGGATAGGACTCTCTGTGGACTCACTGCTATGACTCCACAGGCTGAAGTGGCTGGTAGCCCCCCCCGAGTGATAGATGGTGTGGGGGGGTTGGGGGGGGCTATGTTGGAATGGACAGCGTACTTTTGCGTAACACTCGCTATGTTTCTTCCGCTGGTCGGTCTGTGCAGAATTAGTGTCGGCTGGCTACAACCCAGATCATGCTGTCAAATAAAAATATATATTTTTATGTATTTATATATGACTTTGATAATCTCATTATGTCACACTGCATCAGCTCATTGGCAATATTTTTGTCTTATGTAGCAAAAAAGTAACAGAAATAAGATTTAAATATAAGAGTAAAATACTTGAGACTAGCTTATTTTTTGGTTTGTTAAGTGCAACAAATGAAAAATAAGTTAGTTACATTTCTTAGTCTGAAATGTAGACTTATCTCTATTATTTTTTGGCTAAATTAGACCAAAAAATGCAAATGAGGTGAGAAAAGACTATATATATATATATATATATGTGCCAATGGGGTGAGAAAATGTTACTTGTCAAGCAAACTTAAAGCAAGCTAATATTTTGTACTTGAGAGAAAAACAATGACATCTCAAGTCTAATTACAAGAATAGAAACGCTTGTTGAGACTGCCATTTTCTGCACTCCGATAAGAGAGACAGACGGACAGACAGATAGAAGGGGTAAGAGTGGGGGGGGGTGGATCTGATGAGAAGGACAGACGGACAGACAGATAGAAGGGGGGGTGGGGGGGTGGAGGGTGAAAAAAGGGTCCCTTCAGCCAGCTGACACTCAGCTCTTGTGACGGGGCCCGTCCAGAGAGGGGAGCCCCTGCAATATTTACTCTCACGGAGAGCAGCTGTGGCAGAGAGCATGAAACATTGAGCAAACAGCTGCCATGATTCCAGCACCATGACAGAAACAGTCTCACACTGTCGATTAATGCATCTCTGCTCCCTTATGGTGGCCAAACGCCGACCCTTTTCTCATCCTCTCCCCTCCTGGGCCCCCTCAGTCAGACTGCAGAGTACTGTGGATGCTTCTGAGCATTCCTCCTGTGTCCTTGGGGTAGCTCCACTCTCATGGATTTATGGTCACTCACTATACTCACTATGGGATATAACTGGAAGGTGGTGCTTTGCCTACAAAAAAGTGACATTGGATTGAAATTAAGTCAGAAGTTTGACATTTCTGTAGGGGTTTGTTGTTATTGGTTGTTGTTGTTTTGTAGTTTATCAGAGGCCTCTATTTTAATGCTATGTAAAGGACAACTAATAATGAAGAGGTCAACCATACACTGCAAGTGAGATCACAGTATGGGGGATCACAATAGTTTTTCTAATATCTTTTGCGTCACGATTGAATCAGAGTTTACGCCGTCCTATAATGTTTCAGGGACTTTGTTGCATCCAAAAATTATTGTTATGTGAGACTAGAGGTAGAAGTAGACTAGAGTGATTGAGATTAGAAGTAGTCTCAATCACACCATGGTCCACCTGCAAATTTTTCCAGCACACCTACTATTGGCACTCTAATATTCTCCGAGCTGCTATTTATGAACAAGATAGCTAACGTTTGCATTTGCTTGTGAATGAATCTTAATGGCTGATTTTTACTGAATACAGGTCAGAGCCAACACGCAGGAGTGAAAACCAATGAAAACCTGAGTTTGCCTGTCACTCTACCTCTCCCCTCCACCCAGTATCAATGTTATCATTCTGACAAGCTCCCACAGTCGCAGTGCCTGCCCTCCACTCTCCATCACCGTCTCCATGTTGAGGAGGACAAGCTGTACTTTAAAAGACCTCAGGGTGTAAACCAGCTTCCTCCGAGACACAAACTCATTTATTTAAGAAAGGGAAGGGGGGGTTCACTTTGATTCCTAGTGACAGGTATAAAGCGCATGTCGCTCTGTGAAAAACAGACACTGAACCTGGTTCCTCTAGGCTGGTCTCTGGAGAGGAAGACCCCTGGTATTTTGCAGTGGCTATACAAGCTCATATTCACAACACTTAGTGTCAGTGACTGATTCAAAGGCAAACAGCGCTGAATAATTGATCAGTCAAGCAGCAGTGCTCTGTATTCAGGAGGTGGGTCCCACATCGATTTCACGAGACAATTAGTAACAGAAATTATTACACTTATCCTCCCTTGATGGGAATCTGCCTCCCCACCCCCACCACTAAATAATTCCTAGAGCATGTGAATTTAGAACATTAGTAGTTACACCAAATTTTCATATACAAATCCACACTTGAGTCTCAAGATGATTACAACGTAACTTCTGGATTAGTGTATCTGATTGGTCTTTTTTGAGATTCAATGTCAAGAACAATAAATTATATTTACTGATATTCTTTCAGGTCACTATTCTTAGGTGTTCCAAGAGAACAGCACAAGTTACATTGACACACGATGGGCTTTGTGGACCACAGCTCAAGACAACAGCCAAAATTACATCATGATTTTTCCAAGGTTTGTTCGTACTTCCAGAGAATTGCTTGGGTGAAAACCAAAGAATGGCTGGCTATCCAGGCTGTGGGCCCGGGAAGGAAGAGGTCTCTAAACCCCTCAAGATCTCAGAGGACAGGATCTGTAGAAGCTCCGTAAGCACACAGCAGAAGCCCTGTTTCACAAGGGCTGTGGTTTTCTGCAGTCTTTGGCTCTGGTGAGGCACTTAACCACCCGATTCCTTTAATCATCATCTTGATTAAACCAATTTAGCTTCCCTCCGCATTTCTGAGCACGTTAGCGGTGTTAAAGAGCACTGTTCGCCTCCCTGGATCACAGCCATCCAAGCCTGGAGTTAAACAGCCCTGCAGTTAAAGGTACAGGCCCACAGAGCAGTGAACTGAGTGGAAAACGAGAGCTTGGAGAGTAGAGATATTACGGGCAGAGAGCAGGGTGTGCAGGTAGGAATGGCCAGTTAAGAAGCAGCACTCATAACCTGGGATACATGTGAATCGGAGGGATAGATGTGGCCATTCAATTTACTGTTGTACATCTGGATATTTATAAAAGAGTGTACGCTTTAGAGAAACCCCAGACCAGAATGACTTTACCATACACTTAGGCAGCATTTTATTAGGTAGACCTGTACACCAGCTTGTTAATGCACATACTTAATATTTAACTAGATGCATAAAAGCATGCACATGCGGTCAAGAGGTTTAGGTGTTAGAAATGTGATCTAAGTGACTTTGAGCGTGAAATGATTGTTGGTGCCAGACAGCGCGGTTTGAGTATTTCAGAAACTGCTTATTTCCTGTGACTTTCAGCACAACAGTCTCTAGAGTTTGCAGAGAATGGTGCAAAAAACAAAAAACATCCAGTGAGCAGCAGTTCTGCAGACAGAAATGCCTTGTCAATGAGAGCCGTCAGAGGAGAAGGGCCAGACTGTTCGAAGCTGACAGGAAGGTGACAGTAATGGAAATAACAACACATTACAACAGTGGTATGCTGAAGAGAAGACACAAAGTGGATAAGCTACAGCAGGAGAAGACCAATACATCTAAATAAGTCTAATAAATACCTAATAAAGTGCTCACTGAGTGTATATTCCAATGATGCTGAATCGGGTCAATAATAATATAGATACATCACAGGAAAATCCAATACCAATTATCATTTGAAACATTATAGTGGGCGTGGTAGCTTTAATGTAGGATCAACCAATGAATCACACTAGTTTAAAAATTCTATGCTACGTACCAACACAGTTTGTTGGTAAGCTATGTTGAAAGAGTGATACGATATGTGGTCCAAAATATGACACACCAGCATGTTGGAAATAAAGCATGCTTTAGAAAAGTGCAAAAGTAGTATGCAAAATTGCCAATACACTTTACAGTGCACTCCTCTAAAGATTAGGAATTCTTTGAGAGGTTTGAATCTGCCCAGTGGTGAGCACATGTCGTTTGAAATAGAGTAGACATTGTACATGGCTGTAGCATATTGTCAGAGATCTGTGCTGATACCGAGAGCAGGCAGATGCTAGGGCAGTTTTTGTCAATTTAATTTCTTTTCTTTTGAGGCTTTCAGAAAATGCTAATGTTTCACTTAAATCTTCTGTGATTAATACAATATTTAAAAGAATGTCAAATTACTGTGGGATTTTATCTGTGAAATGGAGAGAATGATTATCTCTTGTTATCCAAAAATTTTCGTTTTAGTGTCAAATAATTTATTGTAATGCTTTGTAGTATTTTAATGGCCATGACAACAACACTTGTTGTATTGGGTGAAGCACCCACAAGTACCAGATGGCCTTGACCATTGTATTAGCTGGAGGACCGCATACTGTAGTTCCCAAATAGACAAGTCTGCAGACAGTATGAGACAGGAGCTCTGTTAGTACAAATACAGTACTCAGGACAAGATAGACAACATTCTGGGCCAATATGCCATAAAGTGACCCGGTTATGACAGAAGGTCAGCTAAGGTCCCAAGGGGCTCTTCTACGATCGGCTTTGTTTCAGGGGTGGAAAGGCTGATGATGTCAGAAACGCTGAACCACGGGCAGCAAACATTCAAATGCTAAGAGGGGAGAAATCAAGACTTCCCTCACATTCACGCCGGACCCGAGAAATGATCAAAGACAGCAATTTGCATCCTTCATCCGCAATCAGGCGAGGGGTCTGTCACATCCCAGGCTCTCTTCACCGCTGGCCGCCCAGTTCAAAGGCTACGGCGATGAGCTATTAGCGCGCGTCCTCTCATCCTTTAGGGGAATGACTGAATATTTAACCGATTCAGAAATATCTCTCCGGACAGCGAATTAGACTTGTCACCTCCTAAATTGTGTTCATTTGTAAATATTTAGAGTGGTTTACGAGTCTCTTTGATGCCTCCAATGGCAAAGTAAACCATTCTCTTTGCCTCCCTCCCCCCAATGTATACGCCACGTGAGGCTGGAACAACACAGTTGAAAATATTGTGAAAATGGAACTGCTTTTGGTGTTAGCATTTGGACTGAATAGGCGGATGTATGATATAGGCAAAGCCCTAAACACACAAGGAAATCCCTTTAATGTGACCTGAAGTCATGTGTGTTAATGTACTACAAACCAGTATTAATTATGCAGAAAGGTGATGATGTGTCTTCCCACTGATGAATAATACAGAATTCCAATCTTCATCGTTTGCCGTCATTTGCCTGGAATGAGGAGGCAAACAAGCGTTCCGCTAATTGGGTGACAATTAAACGTTTAAATAGTAATTAGGGAAAAAATCCTATTTTCACAGTCATACTCGTTCACATCTACTAAATCACGGTTCACAGCACTTTAGTCTGGATAGCCCGTGAACATTGATATGTAATTATTGTCTCAATCGCATTCTTTAAATATGATGGCCATGCATTATTTAAGGAGATCGATCTACACAATATTTATGAGGTGTTAAACTCCAATTAGATGGCAGTTCACGCTCATTTGCCACCCTCAATGCAGGCAGTTTAGCTTGTGGTTCTGTGTTAGGCTCCGCCACATTGCCTTTGAATGCAAGCTGAAATCTCTTCCAGGCCTGGTGGGTTTAATCACAATTCGTCCTTAACTTCAGCTTACAATTAACGACTTTTCTTTATTACATTTTTGTTACAACCACAAAGTTTAATGTACAGGCTCATAAGAATAAATCTCAGGTCTGCAAATCTTTTTTTCCATAGCACAATTTCTTTTTTTTTTACAGAGATACAGAATTGCGTCCTTAATGTCTGGAGAACAAAAGGATAAGGCTTGTGGCCAGAATTCAACCAATTTTGCCTTAAACTTAGATTTTAAATTAATGTTGCTTCAAAATCACAAATACAGAATTGTTTATAGTTTATGGATAAATACTTTTGGTGATTATTGTAGGCCACTTGTTGTACCCGGATCTTTTTCCAAGGTTTGGACCCGGAATCCAACAAAACGGTGTCACAAAAGTGACAGATTGTTGCCACTCTGAGCAGAAAACCTCTAGTAATTTGTCATTTGATTGACAGACAAAACCAACCATGGATACTGGGGCAGAAATAGTGGCATTCAATAGGCTGGAGCATTTTTGGGATAGCTAATCCCACCTCTGTTTAGAGGCTCACAAAACTCATGTACAAGCATACAATACGTGCTAAATGTGCTAAACGTGCTAAAGCTGACAAAAATCACAGAATATCTAGTGCACGCAGATTCAACTTGTATTTCTAATTTGTGGTTATACATGCCTTTAAAATGTTTATGAAATGGCTTCACAAATAAAATCTGTGAAACATAGATTATTAGCCTACAGATGTATTTGATCACAAATACAACCACACAGTTTAATGTACAAGATTAGGTTACAGGTATGCAAATCCTTTAAAAGCCCCCAAAAAATTTTTACTGAAGAGATTTGGAAGAGACTGGAATTGTGACATTAATGTCTTTCTGTGCAAACCAGTCCCTCACTCACAGACCAGCCTCTGTCTCGTCAGCTCTCCTGCTGGGGCCATCCGCCCAGGGAATACCTGGCATGACAACTGTTCCCCCACAATTCATGTGTAATTTGCCCTTTGCAATTAAACCTGCGGGTCTCGTACTTAAAGAGACAGGGAGAGGGATGTGGGCATCGGTGGGCGATCAGTCACGCGTGCCGTGGGTTGCTTGTTAAAAACCCGGACAAACGACGCGGAGGTCTGTGACTTAGAGGCCTACCCTCCTGTCTATCTCTGCTCTTTTCCCTCCCTCCCTCCCTGCCGATTGGGGGCATTAATTGACTTGTTATTCCGATTGGTATTCAGGAAAGGAAATTGATTAATGGAGGCAGATGCACAATCTCCGGGCGGATTTGGATCTGCGTTGTTCACCCCGTACATTGGTGTGACTTATTAGAACACTTATTCACCATCGCCTGGAGCCCCACATGTGTGATTGGTAAAAAAAGGAAACACACACAGATTGCACCTAAATTCAATAAATATTTCTTTTTAAATCCATGTGATTGTGACAGAACAAAATGTCTTAACCTGAGCCAATTTTCTATAGCGGGCAATTTTGTGTTCTCCGAAATGACTTTAATGGGGCTGTAATGACAGTAGAATCTGATTCAGTGATCACGTTTATAAACACCGGGCTCTGGAGTGCCTTTCAGCATTCAGTCTCAGTGTGATGGAGAAAAAATACACATACAGTGACAGTCACTCACAGTGACAAAACACGCATAGAGGAATAAACACTTGCAGGTTGATAGTTTCACTTGAAATAATGTGATGCTGTATTAATGTCATCCAATTAATTCAAATTAAGCCAATGTCAACGTGATTTGAGTAATTTGTATGAAAAGCACAATGTCCCCCTCCCTCAACCACCCAAAAAATATTTTGAAACAGACACATTGGCTCTTTTGTTGGCTTGTTTTTTTTTGTTTTTTTTTGATGTCCTGTTATTTTCTGTATGCCAACATGTTTCACAGATGACAATTAGTATGATGTTTCACAGAACAATGGTTTGGCCGGTGTCGTTAAAGCATACGATTTCTAGGCCAAATCTTTGTTCCCCGTTTCCTGCATTGACAGCTGAACGTTCACCAGGCCTGACATGTGCGGTTAGCTACAAGCCAAAAGTTTACCTGTGACAGGGTGGCCCAATTACTCTCACCTCCCCCCACCTCTGATCCCTGTGGCCCCTCCCTCCCCTCTCACACATCCCTGTTCCCCATCCTATTTGAGGGCATTAGGGAGGAATCAATCATTTGTCGGAGTTATGCGGCTTTACAGGCCGATCTGCGTTCTTGGGGCTGGCGTGTATGGCAGAGCTCTTGCGGTGTGAGGGGGAATCAGACCAGCGCAGGTTGAGTTTTCCTGACAATCTGACTTCGGACACCCTGGGGCTTTTCTCTACGCACCGCGATCGGAAGCAGGGCCCATTCCCACTGACCAGCCGATATTCCCTCTCCAGGACCTGGCTAACACTGTAAAAGAGGCTGGGATTTTACACAAGCCAATTACAGTAAAGTTGCGGGGATACTCTGTTCATAACTGCATACGGTTGAGTTATGAGTGAGAGGAGATAAAAGGGCTTTTTACGGCACTCGTGACTAAAACTGCTTCCCAGGCACTTATTCCTAAAATATGACAATAGTGCCGGGGATCCTTGGCCCAGTTAAAATATATTTAATGTTTAAAGATGATCTTAAACACTGCAGATTTAATGGCTGCTGCATAGGCCCGGAGGAAAAAGGTAGAGAGATTTTAGTTTATGAGAATGGTCTCATTTGTCTCGTGACCCTTAAACTTGGATTAAGTAGATTACTGCCAGTTAAAAGTGGGCATCTTTAAAATTCTTAAAAAAGGCAGACCTAATTGCTCTTATTTATTAATTTATTCATGTATTTGTTTATTTATTGGATAAAGAGGTTCTGGTTTTGTGTAAAGCAGTCTGTTAGTATATGTATAATGTGTGTCTGTATATGTGTGTGCGTGTGTAATAATGAGCAATTAAAAAGGTAATACTACTATGTATTGTCCAATGAACATACATTTTCAGCATACAAATATTTCATTGCTTTGAATGATCTATAATAAATAGATGCCTGTCCACCATGTAATCTTTTATTTTCTTTGAAATCAGTAAATTTATTGATGGTTTAAGTGTTAATTCCAGAGGGGTTCATCTTGCCAAATCCCTTAACCATAAAATGAGGGTGTGTTATTCTACAATTTACCTCTGAAAATGTGTTCCTCTCGACAGCCCAGCATAAATGTCTCCCCCGAATACAATAATATGGCAATTAACATATTACCCAGCATGCTCTGCACTTTCCTGATATTAAATGAGAGGACCCTTTCGCAGGTGCACTTGAAAAAACCTATTTATTTCAGGTTAACTAAGTGACCCTGTTGCTACCACTATAGTGAATAAATTATGCTAGATCTGGTAATGCATTGTCAACAGCTCTTCTGTGTGTTGTCAAGATCTTACTGTTCAGTGACTGTCCATTCACTCCACAAAAAGCCTCTCTCAGTCAAGATGGTGAAGCGTTTTAAAATATGCATGAATCCGACTCAACTGGGAGAAAAAAAAAGCTATCGTTTCGACAAGCTGTTCTGGTGTTCCAGTTTGATTCGCCAACTTCGCCGTTTGGTCTGTGCAGTGAAGTTCAAATGTGTAAACTATTTCAAATGTGGAAGCCCATGAATAAATATGAGGGAAATATTAGCTTACAGTACACTTCCATTTCTTGAAAAAGTATGAAATGCCTTGAAATCATATACATTGTAATTTTTTCATATACACTCTCATTTTATGAAATGGTAATAAAAATGTACTCATGTTTAAGTTGTTAAACACGTTGTTTAAAACAAAAAGCCATTAGCATGTGTTTTATTAATGGAGGCATCATTTTGATGATTAAGCAAAATATGTATCACTTAGAATGAACTTATTTTATCATAGCAAAGGGCACTGACTATTTAAAACCATTTTTATGGATGCCACCCAAGTTTATGTGCAATGTTGGCTATGTGGACCCTAATATGCTGTACATATGTACATAGTGTATTGTGTGCGTATGTCTACAGTATATGTATTCATATTGTAAGTTACACACACATGCACACACGCATGCACATGGATGCATACACACACACATACACACACACACAGACAAAGCTGTAAACTGCAACAAACAGAGCGGCACTCAGAAGACATACTTTAAATATGACATTACTTTGCAGTAAAGACATGCACATATGTTGGATTGTGTTTGCCTCTGTTGTTTGCGATTCTGAGGGGAGGTTCTGAGAGAAGGTGGCCCGGCTAAATTGGCAGACCACTCACCCGTCCTTAACGCACATCAAACACGCGCGGGGCATGAAATGAAACATTCATTCCTCAGTTCCTCATGCAGGACAGAGCCTTGAACCTGCACGGCAAATTATTACGCTAGCCACAGACTGAGATCACTACCAATCCTGAGGTCCCAGTACTAATGTTACAGCAAGATAGTCTCTGTTATGTATTCATGTCTAAAACGTAATGCATTGTTTAAGGTGTGGGGTTTGTGATCGACTGTAAAACAAGAAAATATACTTAAATTAACTGCAAATGGTTTCCACACTTCATCTTGGAAGAGGACATATGAACAGATTTAACAGCATGTATTAAAATGATAAAAGACACCTAAAGATCATTATATTTATGTTCATGTTTTACATTGTTTTATACTTATTTTTAGTTTTATACTGTCTCAGATTATATGCTCCATAGGAAATAATTTGGACAGAGATTAAAAATAAGATTAAACGTATGTTTTTTTTGTGAACTATAAGCATAAGAAGAAGAATACACAGGGTTTTAACATGCAAGATATACATTTTGAACTTAATTATTTTGCTTTAGATCCAAATCCCTGAATCTCCCTATGTCACATTTTATAAATCTAGCAGGTTGTCAGATTAAATGTTTAAAACATTGTACACAAAAATCTTAGCCAATCAAAACCACACATTAAAACTTAAAATTCTTTTTTAAAACAGGTCTCGAAAGGGAACCATCCCATCAAGTTATAAAAAACATGTGGACTAGAGAAACTGCAATTTGCCACGTTTTTATTCAGCTTGAAGTCACTCTTTAATTCTACAATTATCATTCAAGATATCACTTCCCAGCCTTATTTATTTTCGAACCACTGCTAGATTATGGAAACTCCCAGAAGTAACAAACAGATATGAAATGCTGCCTCCAGCTGCACTCTGCACAAGGGGGCAAGAGACGCACTTGACTGACTAAGAAAATGAAATATATTACATTTCAATGAGCCTTTTCCACTGCAATGGCAAACACTTTCACCAGTCCAGAAAGAAGATGGGTCACTTCCTGAAAACATACTGTGAATACGCCCCCATCACATGGACTATGACAGGCAGTCCTTGCCTTCTGAACTCAATATAGTAATTGCTCCATTTTTATTCAGCTGGTACGATATGAAATCTGCTCAGAAGAAATTCATCCTCTTTAGGTTTTTATATAAAAATGACTTGGAGCTTGCATATGTTGCAGATTAAAATTTATGCTGTTTTCTAAGAGCACTTATTTCCTTAACCAAGCAAAATACTTCTCCCTGAAGCTGCGCTGCTGTTTTTTTTTTCCCGGCCTCAGCACGTGTACAGTAGTAAGTTTGCGTCTCACTCCCACCAGTAGAGGGCGCCCTCGGCTACTGCAGCACTACGTAATGGTCGCTGCTGCTTGTCAATGAAAACACAGTCTGGGAGAGTGTAGCTTCAGCCCTTTTCTGGTTTAGTTGCTCAGGAACATCACCACCAGTGCTTCATGTAGGGCATGGCATTTTCGCAGCAATGCCACTCACTGCAAAACACGCAAAGGGCTGTCTGTACCGGTACGCCTAGAGGAAGTAAGCAGATTTAGATGCAGTCGTACTGTTCAGTCTCACAATACTGTACAGTCTAGGTTACATATGAAAATTAAATCACTCAATTTAATTTCTCACGCCTTTGTATTTGGATCCCATATAATATCCTATATGTACTATACAGTAGATCTATGTTTGAGGAAATCTATATTTTGAGGCTTTGTGAAGTCACTTTGTCTCAATAGCCCTCTTTCCCATGCTATAATTCTCAGACCACGCAACTAAACCACAAGGATTTCTACTGAAGACACAAAGTCAGTTTGATTGACATGTTAATTATGCTTGCCTTTAAGTTCAGATAACAGAGAAGAAAGGCAGCCATTTTCTCAGCTGACCTATTTGCAAGTTAAGTTGTTCCTGGCCTTGTAATGACCCCTGAGTGATGATAAATTGAAAAAATCCTTATTGTACATCCATCTGCATAATGCTTGATCAGAATCAATGTACTTTTGATATTTGCAAAGAGGACATTAAAGAATTGGACAGAGTGCAAAGAAGAGTATCTTCCTGCATTCTCAAAACACAAGGTAGAACTTACTGGAACAGAAGGTACTGTCACGGCAGACTGTTCAAAGTAAAAAAAAAAAAAAAACTCATGTTGTTGGATTGGGAACATTATGGGAAGTATGCCAATAGAATTCTCGTTAGATAACTCCAGGTTGTAAGAACTAGAGTTTGTCTGTGATTATAATGGTTTATTTTTCCAATTCTGCTTCCCTTGTGACAAAAATATGGCAAAATATGTTCCCCGGAATATTGTGTGAAACATACAGGCCTTGGGAAAACATTTTGTCGCATTTTTTCATGGTTTAATTAGCCTTGCTAACATTAATTAGCAAGTCTATGTTTAGTAGGCATGTGGTGTAGATTCTGCTCTTGTAAAAAGCCCATTTGTAATTGTATATGTGCTGCCAAGTGCTTGACTAGGTAAAGGTGCTCAGTGTAAGAGCAGCACTGGCTCTCAGGCAGAGGAGGAAATTCCAGGTCAAGGGTTCAGAAAATAACATTCTTGCTACTGTATGTGTTTCTTCCAGCCATTAACTTAGCCAGTGGATTTGACTAATTAGTTCTACCTCCTGGCTGACGAATTGTGCTAATTAGCAAGTCGAGGTGATTGGAACAAAATACTGGGAAGGACTTTTACTTTCTGAACCTGGATTTTCCACCACTGGGCACAGGTGCACTGCAAAAACAAAAACAAAGAAGTAATTCTTAGCAAGTACTTTAGCTTCATATTTAGACTCAAAATTTAATACCTGTAACATTTTTGCTGAATAACAAATGGATTAATTGATGTTACATAAATTGTTTATTTACCTTATCAGTGATAATTGCTGAAATAATACGCATTGTTTTAATATCATTATTTAATGACTTGATTACTTTTTATATTACATTGCAATAACATATTTTCAATCACTGGAGTGCTTGCTCATTTGACATTGTTTATTTATAGCATTTGAATAACTTTGCTTTGCTTCTGGTGTTTCCAGAAAAGTGACATAGTAGGAGGTGCCTGGAAGACCTCTGCTCGTTGCTTTGACATGGGCGGAGCCATCCCAGCATTCTTTGTTCTGACTCCTCCCACTGACATTTCCACAAAGGCAGGTCACAAATGCATGTCCCATCCCCAGTACAATGCCCCGCCCCCTTCCCCCCAAAAAAGGGAAGCCCCTTTTATTTTACACAACAGTTATTTAGCTGATGCTTTTATCCAAAGTGACTTATCGTTGATTAGACTCAGCAGGGGACAATTCCCCCCAGGAGCAATGTGGGGTTAAGGGCCTTGCTCAAGGGCACAACAGCTGCATGGATCTTGTGGTTAAACCAGGGCTTGAACCACTAAGCTTCAAGGTCCCAGTGGTGTACCTTAGCCACCAGGCTGCAAGCACAAGCAAAGCTGAGAACACCCACATTTGTCTCCGGCATAACCACCCATGCCCCAAAAAGGTCATTTTCAATTAATGTGAAGTTGTGAAAGTATGATGCTTTTTCTTTTTGAACCTGCCCTTTCAAACTATTCTTCCTTAGATTTTTTATCAAACTGGTTTAAAGTTTCAATATATTTGTGTAACACAAAGCTAGATCTATGCGTGTTTGTATGGGTGTGTGACACAGTGTAAGAGAATGCAGTAAACCAGTGTCGGTATGGTTTTTAATGCAATCATAAAATAGGAAGAGATTTTTAATGCCTGCGACACTAGCCACTAAACTGTCAGTCAGATTTATTGCCTATTTTGATGATGTTATTTGGTTCCAAAGCACTGTTGCTGAAATAGTATGTTTAGTCGCGCCCATCTCTGTCATTTATAGAATATAAGATGTTTAAAACATTAGCCCACGGCTATATTGGCAATCATAATGTGACACAAAGTACTTATTAGACTCCTTGTCATTGTAGAGACACTTCTGCCCTAGTCTCCTACAACTGTCCTATGCATGGGCCCTTCCATGGCTACTGTTGCTGAGGTGAGCAAACTTTGTCAATGTTTTTGAGAAACCATGTAGGTACCTAAAGTGTGTGCATGTTAAACTGGATTCAGTTGGCAAAAACATTGTTCTATCCCTCTCCACCTGAGCTGGTGTGTGCTGAGCGTTCTGGCACAAAATGGCTGCTGTACATCACCGAGGTGGGTGCTACACATTGGTGATGGTTGAGGTGAGTTTCCCCCTCATCACTGTAAAGCACTTTCAGCATCTAGTAAAGCACTATATAAGTGCAATGATCTGTACAATGGAGGATGTTTTCTTTTATTTTTAATAATTTTGCTGTGTGTTCTCCTGATCTGTTTAATTACAGTGTACAGTACAATGTAAGGGAGCTACAGCAATTAGCAAGCTTGCTACCTACATGCAACCAATGTAGTGAGCAACTTACTTGCACTAACTGGCTGATGGTTGCACAACCTACTCACTGTTACAGTACCTCAAGCTGAAGAAACCCAGGGTATAACAAAATATAAATGTATTAGTTCAATTTAAAAATAACATTTAGTACCTGTCCTTCGAAAGATATATGTGTATGTGTTTCTTGCATGTGTGAACATGTGCGTGTGTTGTCTCCAAAGTTAATTATTTAATGATGTGTTGTTTTGGCTTTGCCCTTTAATGCATACTGTGACTTATACGACTGCACTTATTTATAGGCAATGCAATGTGTTTGTATAGGGGCATAAATATTTTTCACTAAAATCAGCATTTTGCTTTTGGTGAACAGCTGAAAGTAAGATCATTGGTAATACAGGGACCATTCCTACATTATACTACTGCTGCCTCAGAGATCCCATTACATCCCATCCCATTCCATGGAAGACTGTCACATCCAATATAGGAAATTGTAATAATCCATCTACTGGATAACCCATTTTTAAATCCACAGAAAGACACTGCTTAGTATAAATACAGCAGTGGAACAATAATATAAATTAAAACAGTAGTGATCTACCTTTGTAATCTCCATAATGGCCATTGTAAGTGGCTGCACTTGGATTGGGGGTGGGGGGAGGGGGGTAGAGTTGTCATGCTTTCAGACAGAACCTGGCACTCTGGAGCAGACTGGAAACGCCATGGAAACAAGGCGAATGTGACGCAGGCCTGGTACGAGAACAGCAATGATCCGCAGCTGCTAAAGCTCATAGATGTAGAATTCATCCCGTTCTCTCTCTCAGGATGCCGTGGTGTGGACCTTCAGTACACTCTAATTACATTACATTTTATTTAGCAGACACTTTTATCTAAAGCGACATACACAAACGTGCATAGCAGGATCATAGAACAAACTTGAACAAACTTGATACAATCCTACGGTACAATTCACGTAGGATTGGTTGTACAGCCATGAACATAAGTCTAGTACAAGGCCAAGTATGCAAGTAATAAGGCCAGGAACTACAGTACGAACACAAAATCAACAGTCCTAGATTCAACTACAAAAGACAACAAGGTGCTAAAGACTGAGACATGTGAAAACAAGGGACAATAGATTAGGGTACTCATGCAGAGGAGTAGGGGTACAGTGTGAGGAGATGAGTGAGTCTTCACAGGGTACTCATGCAGAGGAGTTGGGGTACAGTGTGAAGAGGTGAGTCTTCAGACTAGGGCAGAAAATAAAATAAAGCGGTTCCAATAGGAACCCTCTGATTTACACTTCACACCTATGATAGAGGTTCCATGAAGAACTAAAAAGGCTGTCACGTCCTGTGCCCCCACATCCTAGTTATTTCCTGATTTCCATGTGTCATTGCACTCAACTGATCCTCATTGTTTCCTCATTAGTCATGTATTTAACCCTGCCTGTTTCTCCTGGGCCAGATTGTCTTGTGCCTTGCCTTTGTGCTTGTGTCCTACTATCTCACGTCTGTTTCCCAGTTTCCCTGTTACCTGTCTGCTCCTGTTCCGGTTACCTGCCTGCTCCTATTCTGGGTATCTGCCTGCTCCTGTTCCGGTTACCTGCCTGCTCCTATTCTGGGTATCTGCCCGCTCCTGTTCCGGTTACCTGCCTGCTTCCCTACCCTCTCCTGGCTCCTTTGCCCTGATCCTGATCCGCCCTTCTCTTTCTCCGTGCCCCATCTCCATTACTGCCCTTCCTCTCGGATTGATCTCCCGGTTTTGCTGGCTCTGTACCTGGACTGTCCGACCTGGTGGATAAAGATCCCCTTCTCTCAGATTATTTGTGTGTGTGTGGTTCCAGGCATCTTCAAGTTCAAGTTAGTTTATATATTTTTTTACTTCGAAAAGTGCTTAAAAATTCAATACATTCATGTATTCTACATATAAATATATGACTGTTCATGCACGTATCTGGCAACAAAAAAAAGTATTAATATAGTGCTAGTATGGTTTTTAATGCAATCATAAAATATAAAAGATATTTTTAATGCCTGCGACACTAGCCACTAAACTGTCAGATAAATTTATGGATTATTTTGATGGTTCTATTTGGTTCCAAAGAACCCCCCATACAGTAAAATGTTATGATTGTACAACCCTATAGTTATTACATCAAATTATTGTAAAGGTAGAAATATGGCATGCATAGGAAAGTGTGCATTTAATGATGTTGTATGAAAAGGATTCATTCTGTTCTGATTCTTTCTGAATGGAGATTAATTCAAGATGCATACATTTTTTCAAAAAGAATGAGACTTTTCCTAATACGTACCATGGTGCTGGTCATGTCCCTCTACAGTCAGCCACAGATTTCTAAGATATCCTGTATTATTTAATGTATTGTATCAGTGTGAGAAAACTACTATCCAATCTAAGACCAGCCCCAATCTACACAAATTCATCTAGCACAAATCTTAAAGCTCATATTCCCTGTGTATTCTCAGGTTACATGAGCCCACCCGTCAGACTGTTTTGAACTCTGGTTAAGGTGGGGGAGGGATAATACATCCCTGCTTGTGGCATGAGTAATTAAATGTATTCATCATATTTAAATAATCCCCCATAAAAAAGAATTTAATGGGCATTTGTTTCGATGACAGTGGGAGTCAGGAGAAACCTATTTATATTTGTTACTCCTTGCAGGTCATTATGCCGGTGTAATTCATAATTCGTCAGACAGCGTCTGCTTTGGGCTGCTGCAGTGATCTTCCACGCTCCGTGTCACCAGGTAGGACTCTACCCATAATGCACTGAGGCATTTGCGGGGGGGGTCATGCGGTACACTTGGGTGTCACAGTGGTGCAGTTGGTAGCACTGTCCCCTCACCAGCCGGGGCCTTTCTGTGTGGAGTTTGCAGTCTTCTCCATGTCCATTTTCCTCTGTCCTCCCACAGTCCAAAGACATGAGGGCTAGGGTACTGGGCAAATTAGCTGGGTATTGCTGTGCAATAGTAGTCAACCTACCCTGTATAAATATAGGTTAATAATATCTATACTCAGTTTTACTGTGTAAATAACATGTCTGTTACACAAATATTAAAGTAATTTTGCTTTATCAGTGTCTTTATTTTTGCAATGGGTTACATGCTGATCAGGCATTACAAACTACCTAAGAAACTGAACAAACAATAGTTAGAACAATCCAATGTGTGTGTATGTGTTTGTGTGTGCATGTACATATGTGTGTGTATGTGTTTGGGTGTGTGCATATACATGCGTGTGTGAGTGTGTGTGTTTGGGTGTGTGCATGTGTGTATGCCCATATGTGTGTGTGTGTGTGTGTGTATGTTGGGGGGGGGGGGGGGGGGGGGTTGCAGGGTCACTGAAGGTGCTGTTCGTACCTCTGAGGACTTACCATCACCTGTTCTTCAGTGTCCTTCCACCCATTCTACCTGAGAGTTTTCCCTGCAACAGACGTCTTATCAAACGTGACTGATTGCTGTAATCTGCACTCTGGGCAGCCATTAAGCAAATTACCTGAATCATTGCAAGGATTAGTCTCATTAACACATGATTAGCATCAAATTAAAATAATGAGTGTTTAACTTGTGATGTCTTCCAGTTGTTGGAACAGCTTGATCAGCCACGCCAGGCTGCCGGTGAGGTGGTTTGTGTCATGGATCTTTCCGGGGGTCTGGGGAGGTGGGTTGGGGGAAGGGGATGGAGAGCAGTCCAACAGTCATGTGATCAAATACTGGCAAAGTGAAGCATGAAAGTTCCCAAAGCATCAGTCGTCAAGGTGATTCTGCAGGACAGGCTGTCATATGGGAGAAAGTTTAGCCCTTTTGATTGAAACATTTACAATCTCTGAATCAAATCATTTTAGTCCAGTTGTGAGGTGTTCTTGTTATGATTCAAAGAGGCTGATTGTTGACAAGAGTTTGCCGAGGTCATGTGAGTGGTACGTTGACTTCTTGATACGTCCAGAAACATTCCCCTTTACTGAGATATCACAAGATTGAAACAGTTTTACTTCTTTTGGTAGTTTTTTTGTGAACACTAAAATAAAATATAATGATGTAATCATCAATTTGTATTCTCCTTTTTAACATAGTACTGAATTAGCAGATGGAGGTCCCAGTGTAATATTATACAATCCTGGTGATGGCTGCATCAAAAATCCACATGAAAATAAGTAAATAAATAAATACCAATATAAATTTTTAGAGCAAATGGTAATGACAGTAAAAAAAAAAATCATTTTTATTTGATTATTCAGTCTCTCAGTTATACATTGCTGATATCTAATCCCTCCAGACTAGATGACGACAATTTTTGGAAGTGCACCAAAAACAAAGAATTTCATTTGAGACATTTTCATTTGTAATGTAAAAGGTGTAAGACGCACCTGCTTGTCTGGGCATTATCTTTTTATCTCTCATCCGACAGGGGACGAACATCTGTACCAGCAAAACTAATCAGCTACACTTGTACATGCTGTTCATTCTCGACCTGCTGGGCAAAACATTTCAATAAAAATATTCACCGCACAAATCAAATAAATAATTAAATGTTATGCTATTATTATAATTTCATGTGATTGTACGCTTAAGGGAAAGCGGGCAAATGGTCAACAGCAATACAGTGTAATGCACCTTCTGCTTTCATCTTCATAAAAGATTTATTTTAATACTGCAAATGCATATTTGGTTCCATTAAGTGTAGTTAAAAACTATAATGCTAACCTGCTGTTAGGAGATTATAACCAGAATGAAATTACGCTTTGTCAAGAAGCAATGGATGACACCAGATCATACTGTAGGTCTATTTAATATCATGTGCTGTGAGCACAATGTCTTTTGTAATAATGAAAACAATAGCGGGGCTAAATACCCCAGCCTACATTTAATTTAATCTCAGTGGGATTATCTTCCTCTTAATGTCGGTGTTAGAGAACCTTGGTGAATATTGAATACATTCTCGCCGCAGATGGTTTGGTAATGTTATAACCACCATGTCAACAAACTGAGTTCCTTCATATTGGAAGAATTACTGTGGACAACATTCATGACAAATTTAGCAGTGTGCCTAAAACCTAATTTATACTTCATCACACAAAACTTTTGACAAGTGCTGTAAAACAAAAATGAAGGTATACCATGACGATTGGTTTTTATACTTTACAATGCAAACACCATTGGTTAGGGTTATATTATCACTATGGGAACAAGAAGCCAGACTCATAACACTTTGCTTGCGTGTAAACTCTCCAATCACTCTACGCGACAAAGTATGATGGTTTCCATGAGATAACACAATTACATTTGCACTACATTAAAAAAAATGGACATTTTTCATCAGAAAATGTGTTGTCATCAGGAAATGCAACAGAAGAAGCCACCAGTTTTGAGAGTTGCATGTGTTTAAAGAAATTGTTAAGAAATGGTTGGTCAAATGAATCCATACCCATAAATATTGATGGGAAAAGTGTGGCTAATACTTTCCATGACACCACTGTTATAAACAGGGCATAACTAGCAGTTCATTACACATTTTGGCTACTGACTGGACACCATTACCAAGCATGCAGTAACACATTGCAACAGTCATGATGCATGTTCAAAACAACATAATAACTATGATCTGAGATATCCATCAAAAAACATCTGTTTGATTTATACTGTAATTTGATCAGATCTTTGAAGAACATCCTCAGAATTAGATGAAAATGATGTAGGAAAGAAATTATATTTGCAAAGGATGTGTTACCTTATATTATAGATATTATAGAGAAATAAAAGTATATAAATACATTTGAACAGACTAGGCCTTTACATGAACATACTTATTTGCAGTTGTGTCATGTCATGCAATTAAAGAATGAAGTTAGAGAGAAGGGATGGTTGTAGCATTGTAAAACATGAATTAGAAATGAGCTCATTAGCTAACTCACATTTACTTTGATGTGGAAACTGAAATGTTGATTAATGTGCACTGTCCCTGGTAAATAAATAAATAAAAGAAAAAAAAACTAAGAACAAAGGTTTGACAATACAATACTCAAAATATTCAAAAGTACCAAAGGCGTAACTTGATGAATGTGATCATTCTGCAAGCTAATGTAGCGTGTTGTATTTTTTTCCCTTTCATAATATGTATATAAACACATGTAAATATGCATAAACACACTCACGCAAGCACACACACAGTCACTTCACCGTGCTTTTTGCCCTATTTCTTCAGTTGTCTCCGAAAGGAACATTTGTTTATGGAATAAGCCCATTGCTTTGACATTGCTGTAACAGCTGTGAGAGGGAGAGGGGTTTACGGTATGGTTGCCAGATTGGCCA
Source organism: Conger conger (assembly GCF_963514075.1). NCBI lineage: Eukaryota > Metazoa > Chordata > Actinopteri > Anguilliformes > Congridae > Conger > Conger conger. Next base: position 21,500,946 of record NC_083770.1, on the reverse strand, counting down.
GAAGTCTTCTGACATTGCATTGACTCGTTAGACCCAAAGCCAGTTGTCACTTTGGCAAATATTGGGCTTGTTGATGCTCCAAGGATTACTCGGCCAAACAAAATGACCCTTTACTTTTTATTCAGCTAAACAAACAAAAATGAAGCCTATTTTGCTAAGAATGTTATCCTGTCTATGGAAGCTTTGTAACAAAAATGGAAATGTAGAACAGCATTGACTGATCATCTGGCTTCTTTTGCTTGCATCCGAGCTGGTTAAAATCTGTTTAATAAAAGTGTTTAAACCATTGGCAAGCTTAACACACATGCCCTATTGCCAAAGTACTAATGTTCTTTGATGATGTGGGCGTTACATGTTTGGAGGAAGCTGAACATTTGGAGGTGCATTCTGGACAAAGCACCATTGTATGGCTGTTGAGTACGGAGTCCAGCTATAGCAGTCCTCAGTGTAGAGATGTGTTGTGGTCTGACTCTGCCAGTGCTGACTGTAGCTGACAGCTTTGGAAGGTGGCATATAATTGGTCACTAGGTTGCCCTGGGAGATAAGTGTAAGAGTGACCCTGCTGAACAGTCACAGGACCATAGTCTGCCTGTCGGAGCTGTGAATAGAGTGTAGTGCTCTGGTTAAAAATATTTATTAATAAATAAAAAATAAAATAAAAATAAAAGTTCTAAATAATAAAGAAACGGTACTGACCATAGCAGAAATACGAGCACTAACCCTAACCCTAACCATAGCATTAACCTTAATCATAGTCCTAACCCAAACCCTACCATAGCCATTACCCTAACCCAAACCTTAGCCCTAGCCCTAACCCTAAACATAGCCCTAACCCTAACCCAACAGGATTTGCACACAGGTTATAGATTTTGAAGAGGCTACCAAAACCCTCTTCAATGCATTAAAAGCAAGGGGGTATTCCAGATATTTCCTTAGACAGGTCCGGAATACCTTCTTAACCACAAGATAACAAGACACACGGAAAATCATCCTGCTAATCCCCACCTACTCAGCATTTAGCCTAGCTATGACCAAAAAAATTGAACAAAATCTAACCTGCACCCTACAGAACACAAACGTAATCCAGGACTACAAAATTATCTCAGCATGTAAAATAAAAATCTTAAACCACATCTGGTGAGTAGCAAACTACCAGAAATTAACACCATACATAAACAAGGCCCAGTATTCTACAAACAAACCACTACAGTCAGGAGCACCACTACTAACACAACCTACATAATAAAACAAACTCTAACTAATAATACAAAAAACTGCATATATGCCATAAAGTGTAAACATTGTGGAATAAAATATGTAGGAGAGAAAGGGAATACAATTAAATGTAGACTAGCAAAACATATTTACAACATTAGAAATCATACGGAGACAGACACACACCTGGTGGCTCATTTCCTACACCATGGACTTAGAAATATTGAGCCTTCAAACAAATAATAACTGGACACCAGAGGAGAGACGCAGACTAGAAAAACACTGGATTCTGAAACTTTGTACTGTATTTATAAGAGAACTGAACAAACGCACATGAAACATCAACATAAAAAGGACCTAATTCTTCCTAATTAAAGGCTCCAGTACTCTGAATGGCTAGTGCAAACTTTTCTTTCCCAAGGGGCCCTGATAAGGAACAACTTGCGAAAGAAATATTTTTTTACTAACCTAACGTAGCCTTAACCCTAACCCTTGCATTAACATTTTGTCAAAAATAAATACAAATTAAAAAAATAATAATAATAAAAAAAAACAGTCAACCTAATTCCAAAAACATATATGATACTCATTGCTGTTTCACATAAGATACAGTCCTGCCCCCATCATGCACACTTTGAAGAAACCCCCATGTAGCCCCACACACAGCCCACCCACTGGTCCATACACACAGTTGAATTCTCTGACACTGACAGTATATGCACCAACTGCAAAGCTGGAGGTTTATTGCTTCAAAAAGTAAACGAGAAGTCATTTTAAGGACATGGCGTGCATTTCCTAATTGCAGATGATTAATAAAATACCAGCTCTGTGGATGGGGGAGTGAGCTATTAGCATGTTGTTTAAGCAGATTAATCGTAGTAACAATGAAAGTCTGCCACCCAGAATATTGAACCTCTAAACGTGTCATCAAGACTGAACACTACACTGATTAGGCAATGTAAATATCACAAATAGAGTCACCATGGAGACCTTTAGGTTTTTAAAAAATGCTTTGAGAGACATTTTACATTTTTACATGAACATTTTAGTCATTTTTAATCCAAAGCCATTTACAAGTGCGTGGGTTCTTCCACAGGTTAAAGCATCAAATCCATAACTAGTAAAATACACATGAAGGGCTGTTCTAAACAAAATTACAGTCATCGTAAGTGCAATAATTATTATTATTTCTTGGGTTAGACAAGATGGGTATCGGAAGGGGGGGGGGGGGATCAGGAGGGAGGACTAAGGTACAGTTTGAAAAGGTGTGTTTTTAGTCTGTGTCAAAATAGGGGGCGGGATTCTGCTGTCCTGACAGTGGTAGGTAAGTCATTCCACCACTGAGCAACCAGAACGGAAAACAGGCGTGAACGTGCAGCTCGACCGCCAGGTGCTCGTAGTGAGGGAACCACAAGGCGACCAGAGCTGGCAGACCGGAGTGGTCTTGCTGGGGACTCGGGAGTGAAGTGGTATCTGTATTTAACCAGTATCTGAAGTGGTCCTGTATTCAATTTTTGGTTTTCATGAACCATATAATTCAATACAAATTAAATACAAACATTTATCCATACAAATAAGATCACAGAAGTTTATACAAATACATGATAAATAACTGTCTTTTATTAAAAAGTCATAGCATTTGTGAACATTTAGTGACCAATATGGATGGATCAAAGACATCTGACGAGCTTCCAATAATTTCCAACAGGCTGATCGGGTTCATTTCGTACCAAAAAGAAATATTTGAACAATTTGTCCACACATTGTCACGGTAACCTGGTCCGGGCCTTGGCCACACTTCACCGTGGTTACAGGGGGAACTTAGCTGAGCCTACCCTGTTGCATGAAGAACCCCACTGTGCCGTAATTGCGGATCTGTTTTATGTTTTGTGTACCATAACTCCTTAGTCATCATGTCTGTCAATCTCAAAACGAATATACTGGCAATTACCACGGGGGCCACAGAATACATTTTTATTTGTTTGTTTTTGACAAACAAATCTTACAAGTGCTAGATTTGTAGCAATGTACTTTCAGAAAGAATGAGACATTTCAAAACTGTTCGTTATTGATAACAGTCAATTTGTTGCATGTATAGTACATTGGCTATATTTTCTGGTTTAAAAATGCAATACTGAGCTGGTAATGATTGACAGCGTGATTGCCGAATCCACAAGTCAGATAAAGATGTGATGTATTTATGGGGTGCCGTGATTGGATTTTAGTGCGTGCTCCAGAATGTTATTATCATGTCTCTATTCATCCAATGGCATGAAATATTTATATCAGGTATATTTCTTTGAAAATAGAGTTTGACTCACGAGAGGCAGCAAGTTTAGCATGGGGAGAATTATACAAGGGCTGCAGTTTTCAATTAAACAGGAATGACTTTGACAGTTTGTTCAGTTGTAGTATATGGTAGTTTTGTTGTAGTGTACATTAAATTGTTCAGTTGGGATTGAGTTCATTGTCAGGCCTAGTTGGATTAGCCTTTGCCAAAACCCCTGTGTTTCAGGACTAAACCAACAGAAACACTGGATGCTGCAGTGTTGTATCAGTTGTACAAGATAGCAAATTACGATTTAGGCATTTAGCCAAAGTGATTTACAAGAGTGCATTTTACCTGGTAAGTAAGCACCATAACAGCTAGAGGTACGTAGGTACTGTTACAATCATATAAGTGACCGCATCAAGAAGCTTGCCCCAAGACTTAAAAGTCAGTGAGATAAGGACTGATTGTTTTCATTGTTGTTGATAAACTGTAGCTATTTTCCGCACAGAAGTGGAGTATCAGTATACTCAGTACACACCATGGTGTGTTGATACCAGGCTAATCCACTTCTATTATGCTACTCAACAAAACATAGGCTAAAGAGCTCTGTGAAGTGCATCCTGATTGGTTTCATGTTCATGTGCCTTTTCCTATAACCAACACATTAACACATGAAAGTACAAGTGATAATCTACATTTAACAAGGATAGAACTGAGATGCATGCGACAGTCTAATTAAAATTAACTTTTCAACTAGATGATAGATAGCTATAGATATGTAGCAACAGATGTACAGACCGTTCATTTCAGATGGCCGATTTATGTTTTTGTTTGTAAATTACTTTTAGCACCAGACAGATTGAGAAATATAAACATGTTAACCTTGAATTGCAAAGCTTCTTAGTGCAGTACACAAGCAAAAGGTTAACAACCTTCCCAAAGACATCCCTTTTTTTAATTCAAATTGTTGGGGCTGGATGAGTTAATGAACTTTAGATGGAAAAAAAGGTCCCTTCCTTGCAGTAGCAAATAGCCAAGGGCAATCGCCGATAACTAATGTGTGGAATATTGCAATTAGCATAGCAAAGTACTTACAGGGATCAAATTAAAAAATTCATTAACGCACGCACTTAATTAAGAAACACTTTTCGGTTTACATGATAAATTATGACACCTATTAAATCTTCTGGTACAAGCCGTAATGGCTTCTTTGCTCCTGGGCAGGGTGAGCAGTCGCCTTTCAGGTTCAAGGAATTCTCCAAGGACCTGAAGTGTTTGTTACACTTTCATTAGAAACACTGTCGCCTGCGAGCAGGGCAGGTACACGGGAAGTAATCCCGCTCTGGCCACTTCGGGGGGTTTGCTGTTCATCTGCGCCCTGCTCAGACGTGTTTCATTAACCGATACATGAAAGTGTACAGGACAAATCTATTGGATTTAGGCTTTTAGGGAATTGAATAACCTGGTAAGCCAATGAATTTCAAAACATAGAGAAAATGAAAACCTAATTGATTGAAGTGTTAGAAATGTACAGTTGAAACTGATCCGTATAATGATATGGCACAGATATGCGTTCTTCGGTACATTTAACTTTGCATGAGGTGAGTAAGAATCATGTATAGTATTTGCAGTAAAAATATGTTACCTGTTTTATATGGACGTGCTCATAAATTATCCCGTTAATAACATCCTAATGCCTTTATGGGGCTATCTTTTAAGGGTTGGCCATAAATATGCTGAGTGATTCACCTTACTAGAGAAGTACTGGCTGAGTTTAATATGGTACATGAGACATGAGAGCGTTTGAGAAACAAGCTACCGGCCCACTGATACGAAACAGCTTTTCAGAGAGAACGCTGACCTGACCAATGCCCTTTGCCCTTTGAACCTCTTTAAACCAATAAGATTCAATGGTTGAGCCTCTTTGGAAAAGGATGCTGTCATGCTGCTGGGGAAGGCAGTTCATTAGGAGCTAACGTGCTCAGAAGCATTTTGTACCCGCAGCAGGGCTGCTGTGCTTGTAGGTGGCAATCAGCGCTAGCGCAGGACATCACTAAATGCTAATCAGTCAATTATTATACCAGGGGTGTTTCCAAGCATTACAGAAAAAAACAACTTCCTGTCGCAAATGATGAATTCATGAAAACATTGCTTTTTATGGAATTGATGAACATAGGAGCAGGAGATATGAAATCAATAAAGCAATGTTCCTGGAGGGGAATCTGTTTATTCATGAATGACATCGGTGAAGCGCCTTAGCTCAGGAAACGGGCCACGAGGTCCTGCGGTTCTCCTCTGAGCGATTCAAATTCAGCTTTTGTACAGAACAGGGCCTAAGAGGGCCGTTCCCTCCCAGCGGAAGATGAATTACGTCGTATCTATTGATAATCTCACCTGCTCTAATATTAATTCCACCTGGGTAATTGTTGCCACGGTGATACAGAATACATTAGCTAACCGTGTCAGATCTTCAATAACTGACTTATGCCATGGGCAAAGTGTACAACATAAGGTTTCCCAGCACCCCTGGCTCATATGGAAATGTACTACCATATTTTATGTCATGGGCTCAGTAACACATAATGGATCCTTTGAAAGGCGTCACTTGTAAAGAAGTGCACAGAAAATCAGACTCTGTACAGCGACCCTCACACCAGAGACTTTAGCCCCTGTGTATTTATGAGAATGTACAAAGAACAAGACTACAGCATGAATTCAAGCACATACTGTATTTCCCATTTAAAAAAATTAAATAAAAAAATCTCTTCATCACTTAGAAGCTGAGCCTACTCAAGCTTAGTCACCCAGATATTTGGTGTGATAAGTATGTCTGCAGTGCAATGTCATGAACAGCAGGAGGGCTGTGTCTGTGGCCTAAATCATTGTAGTTTTTCAATTGCTTGCTTTAACCATCTACATGTTGGAAGAAGATTGTATTCCATTCAAATCATGCACAGAAGGCTGTAAGCATTTAATGTTTATTTTGATAAATTACCATCATACAGAGACTCGCAACAGTGTGTGGAAATCGGTTCATCTGCTGTTGCTGGCATTTGGTTGAACTCACACCTGAGATGATTTCTATCATTAACTGTGTCAAGCCATGACCCCTTCTTCCAGTCTTTTAAGAAGATAGAGGAGACAAAACACTTTCCGAATCCTCTGTGAGCAGTTAAAGTGAGGGTTAATTTAGATCTAACCGAAGGTCCCTGCTCCGTGCTTATATTGCTTAAACAAGTGTCCGGAGTCGGGTGCCATGACTAAATTATTAACTGTGTATTTCATAATGTTAGTGACAATATGTTAACGTGTTTTTTTCCCTACCCCTGCCGAGAACAGATGGCTGCTTTTACTTTATTTTCCACATCAAGTATGATTATTTCTTTGTGCCAAAAGCCACCTACCGTTCCTTGGTCTCCGTTGTAATTATTTATGTTGGTAGCTCACAGCGGGACTGGTTATCAGTTGGATGGTGTCTTAATAAAGGAAGGCACATCAACATATTGACATCGTGTTCAAGGGGAACATTTATCTTCGCGGAAGTAGCGGAGGACTCACCGATGAAGAGCAGGCCGCTTGCCAACACCTCCGGATTTGACCTCCTTTTGTTCCCCCCTACTCTCACACCAGCCCCCCCCCCCCCAAGTTTAGTCTCCTGGTCTGATCTTGGGGAATCATGTGATGATAATTAGGTAAAAGCCCATTAAAAAGTCAAATAAGAGGGAATACATTAACATTGAGACCGGAACCTGATGATTTCCAGTTGAACGTGACAGAGAAGGACAAAGAGTCCAACTGTTTGTCTCCGTGTGAAATCCACCCGCGAAAGTCGTCATTCCAACCCGCCCCCCCCCCCCTCGCCCCCGATGATCGCCGGGCGGGTTTGGCCTCAGACATATGACTCCACATACATTCAGGATTGAGATTCACGCCAATGCACCGACCAATTAACTTCAGTATTCGTAAATAAAGACATTCAAAGGGCCGTGCCCCTGCAGAGGCAGAATTTAATCTGATAGTGCTTTTTTAATGTAGAACATCACAATTAAACGTGCTTTATGCATAATCCCCTCCTGAATGCAGCCTGGCTGAAAAGAGAATATGCTGTAATTATGCTACCATATCTGTAGCCCCTATTCTTTTGAAACGCAACTGAAATGGGTTCAGAAATATGTCATTTATAACGGGGGGACGGACATAATAATTACATTCCTCAGTGTTAAGAGATAAGCTGTTCCACCCCCCCCAAAAAAACCCAGGATTACAGTGAGTGCAGCGAGACTCCCTCTCCCTTTACAAGCTAGAGTTAAGAGCCGTTATCTACCCATTTAAGAATATATAGGGGGCGGGGGTGGGAGAGGGGTAGTGAGTAGTGAGTAGTGAGTAGTGAGAATTGCTATTGAATGCCCAGGCTGTGCATTGGCCCTAAATCCATAATAGCTTCAGGATTAAAAATATGGTCTCAACATTTAATTACATATTGCTTTTGAGAGGATAACCATCTTGCTGTTGTCTAGAGGCACACCACTATAGACAGATAGGAGCTGGATGCACTGAATTATGGGGCTTTTTTCATGATTATTATTATTATTATTATTATTATTATTATTATTGCAGTGTTACAGCACATGCACTAGATAACAATGAACATGTAAATATATATGTTTACTTAACAGCTATCACTCTAAAATACTCACAAAACATCTAAAAGTCTATGAACACTGATCCTTATCGCTGAGCAATGCATTTGCGCATGGCAGTTTCGATCTTTTATGATGTCAGTAAAGGTAAAAGCCATACTGACTGCAAGTGCAGGCTGTATCAGTGTTCTACCCATTGCTAGTCTGAATCTGGGCTATTGTATTCGATCATTATATGTAGTGGTGGGACACAATTCAGCAGGTGGGCTTCATTCAGTGAGGGTTTCTGAGGTCATCACACAATAAGTGCCCCTGGCTTCTGATCACTTTACCAACTGTCAGCAGTCAGAGGTATACTCTCAGAGAAAAAGGTTCTTGGCTTGTGTCCATATGGAACCCTTTTTAGTTCTTTATAGAACTTTATATGGCACTGGAGGTGGGACAAGTGAAAGACCCCAGATGGAACTGTTTTGCCTGACAAAAAACCCTTCAACTAGACAGGGTTACGCTATGGAGACACAGAGGAGGCCTTTGGAGCCCTTTCTTCTGAGAGTGTAGCTGTCCTCAGGTCTGCACTAGCTCTGTTTTAGTGAGTTTCTTGTAAGATTAAGATATACTTTCTTTAACCTTGTGTTAAATCTGTCCACTGTATTTAACCCATCCTAGCTACTTAGGAGCAGCAGGCAGCCAACTGGGGACCAACTCCAGTTCTGAGGCCAGTGCCTTGGTCGAGGGCAATGGCAGGAGTGTACCTAACCTGACCCACATGTCTTTCTTTGTAGTGTGAAAAGCAGTATAAAACAGTCTCTAGGACAGGGGTGAGAATAAGAGAAAAGTGTACAGTACTGTGCAAAAGTTTTAGACAGGTGTGAAAAAATGCTGTCAATTGATGTTTATTTTCATCAATTAACAAAATGCAAAGTGAGTGAACAAAATAAATCAATCTAAATCTAAATCAAATCAATATTTGGTGTGACCACCCTTTGCCTTCAAACCAGCATCAATTCTTCTAGGTACACTTACACAAAGTCAGGGATTTTGTAGGCATATAGATTAACCAATTATATCAAACAGGAGCTAATGATCATCAATTTACTATCTAGGTTGAAACACAGTCATTATCTGAAACAGAAACAGCTGTATAGGAGGGTTAAAACAGGGTGAGGAACAGCCAAACTCTGTTTCCAAGGTGAGGTTGCTGAAGACAATTTAATGTCAGAAGTCATACACCATGGCAAGACTGAGCACAGCAACAAGACACAAGGTAGTTATACTGTATCAGCAAGGTCTCTCCGAGGCAGACATTTCAAGGCAGACAGGGGTTTCCAGATGTGCTGTCCAAGCTCTGTTGAAGAAGCACAAAGAACGGGCAAAGTTGAGGACCGTAGATGCAGTGGTCGGCCAAGGAAACTTAGTGCAGCAGATGAAAGACATGCTTACTTCCCTTCGCAATCTGATGAGTCAAATTGTGAAATATTTGGCTGTAGCAGAAGGCAGTTTGTTCGCCGAAGGGCTGGAGAGCGGTACAAGAATGAGTGTCTGCAGGCAACAGTGAAGCATGGTGGAGGTTCCTTGCAAGTTTGGGGCTGCATTTATGCAGATGGAGTTGGGGATTTGGTCAGAATTAATGGTCTCCTCAATGCTGAGAAGTACAGGCAGATACTTATCCATCATGCAGTACCATCTGGGAGGCATCTGATTGGCCCAAAATTTATTCTGCAGCAGGACAACGACCCCAAACATACAGCCAATGTCATTAAGAACTATCTTCAGCGTAAAGAAGAACAAGGAGTCCTTGAAGTGATGTTATGGCCCCCACAGAGCCCTGATCTCAACATTATCGAGTCTGTCTGGGATTTGAGGCTGCCTAAATCCACAGAAGAACTGTGGCTAGTTCTCCAAGATGCTTGGAACAACCTATCTGCCGAGTTCCTTCAAAACTGTGTGCAAGTATACCTAGAAGAATTGATGCTGAATTGAGAGTGGTGACACCAAATATTGATTTGATCTAATTTTTCTCGTGTTCATTCAATTCTTCTGTTCATGCATTTTGCTAATTGATAAAAATAAACTATTAACATTTCTATTTTTGAAAATATTCTTATTTTACAGCATTTTTTCACACCTGTATAGAACTTTTGCACAGTACTATATGTTACTCAGCTGCAGTGTGCCTTATGCAAGTGGCACAGTGGCAATATAAGACCATTATACTGGTTGTGGTTTAAAAAAAAAGATTTAAGGACAAGTTAGGGAAAATACTTTATAATAGTTGACGTGAATGCACTCAGAATGCCACCTTGTGGAATGTTGTATTGAGAAAAATGGGATAGAAAAGAGTTTGCAAGAAAGGAACCTGATGTCATAAATGTCTTGTTCATTCGCTACACATCCCACACTCTCAAAAAATGTCCGTAGAAGAACCCTATTTAGTTGGAGGGTTCTTTGTCGGGCAAAATGGTTCTGTGTCTGGGAGCTTTCACACTTCACACCTATGATAGAGGGTTTCATAAAGAAATAAATAGTTCCTCGATGGAGACAAGCCAAAGAATGCTTTTTTCTGAAAGTGCGTGTAGGTTTGCACTTAGAGTTTCACTTTAAAAGGAACTCAATCTATGCAATGTCCAATCCAGGCAATGGGCCATCAGGCTGTTGTGGAATCCTCTCTTGTGGACCAGTTCGACATGGCCATGCAATGTGCATAGATCTTACACCAGCACGCATAGATCTAGCATCCACTTCCACTGCATGGTTGTTTAATCTCGGTTTCAAAGCAATTTCTTAACCAAATGTTCGATGAGGAACACTCTTCATTTACATGTCGATGCGATGCTTTCATTAAAACTAAGTTAGAGTTCTGGGGATTTATAGCAGATAGAAGAATATAACAGCCGTAAATTAAATCCGCAAATAAATAATGGCTTTTAATAGCCAGTAAAAGATTATGCACTGTGACTTTCAATTAAAACCCCTGAACTTAGAGATAAAATGTGCATTCTGCAACCAGCTGTTTTTTTAACATGTTTGCTGATTTTAAGCCAAAGTGTCGAGTGTGAAATGTGGTTAAAAGAGTAGTAAATTGAATAAATGACCAGGGTGATGGTCGGATGCACTGGCTCTGAAAACATCGCGGAGAAATTACAGGGTGTTAATTAGTATGCAAATGTATCCTTTTTCCCTTTCCTCATCACATCCATCCCTTCGCTATTTATCCTTCACATAACAGCTTGATTGAATTCTGATCCGCCGTGTAATAGTGTCCAAAGATTTACAGCTTTCTTCATTAATTTTAAAAGTATTACTCATAAGTCTGTTTTTTTCCTCTTCCATCCCATGGAGTACAGTACAAGTGTAGCATAGAAGGGCAACTCTCTCAGCAAAAACCCAGTGCGCGTTTTAGCACTCTAAGCAAGAAAGTGTGAAAATACCAAATTTCATCCAACAGCTTAAAGATGATATTTAAATGGCTTCATGAATGATTATCACGTCTCACAATATAACAACAGATGGAGATATACACATCCCTGCTGAAAAAAGAAACTCGAGCTAGGTTTTGAAACAGTAGCTGGTTGACCAGTTCAGACCAGCTCCCAGCTTGTCATGGTTTGACCAGTTCAAGCTACGTTTTGAAACAGCTGGTAGCTAGTTGACCAGCTACCAGTTCAGAAGAGCCACCAGCACTAGCTGGTTGACATACCCAGCCAGACCAGCTATATGACCAGCTTGGCCATGCTGGTTGACCAGCTCATACCGGACTAGACCAGCTCATACCAGACTAGACCAGTTTATGACCAGCTTGACCAGCTGAATTCTCAAGCTGTTCAAGATGACAAAGCTGGATTTTACAGGAGGGATACTTATTTACTTCAATGAGGTTTGAAAAAACTCTTGTGTCACATTAATATTATTGACAATATTACTAATAATATTACCTCCTTGACCCTTTCTATCTAAATGCACACATGGGAAGCAGGCCCTGACTCTCTCCGTCTGTACTGTGGAAGCACTGCTGCATCACGTGGCCCCATAAGCACTTTAATGGGAAGGCTGATTGTGAGATGTCTCCATATTTTAACATCATTTTGCAGCCATTAATTTAGTGAAAGCCCCTGCTCTCAGCTGGGATTAACACTGAAGCGCTGAAAAGTTTTAATTAAGGTCAATAGCTGGGATTAAAAACCATGAATATATTTCAAAGATAAGCATTGCATTGACGTATTGTCTATCGTACTATGGTGGGGGTATGGCCAAAAGGTAGTATGTTTTTTAAGCCTAGGATTACGTGTAAAGTCTGCGCAAATGTGTATGTACTCAAAAAGCACACATAATTTGCATGGCATTTAATTTAAGGTTTATTTGTATTTTATATGCATGCAGGAGCATTTAAGAATATGGGGAAGGGAGATAGATAAGTCTGTTTGCTGCTCAATGTTACTCTATACCTTGAAGAAAAAATAAGCAAAGATTATGACATTAAAAAGCTGACTGGTTATTAAAGGACATAGCGACAAAGTAAGCTTTGATTACAAATGAATATACATGATGTAATGTAACAATGAAGATTGTTTCTTAACCAAAACTTTATCAAGTTCTTTTTGGGACTTTTTTTGGGACTAAAGATTAGCATTTTATTTTCCTGTGTTTTGTATTTTTTCTTTGATTGCGAGTATCCTCTTTGTTTTATGGACTATAACTTCATACCTACACACTTATCAGCCCAACAGTTACTTTGGCACAGATACCACTTGTATTTTGCTTCCTCATTGCAAAATGAATACAAGTGTTGCCTGGGCAACCTTGAAGGACATTTTTTCTCCATTTTCACTCGTAAATCAGGCCTGGCTAAAGAACAGAACTGATCCCCAGGCCCTGTCCCTGTGGGGGTGCATCCTCCAGAACCTTTCAGACGGTGTCTGTCACAGTCCAGTGAAAGAACCGGAACCTTTCACACAGTGTCTGTCACAGTCCAGTGAAAGAACCAGAACCTTTCAGAAGGTGTCTGTCACAGTCCAGTGAAAGAACCAGAACCTTTCAGACGGTGTCTGTCACAGTCCAGTGAAAGAACCAGAACCTTTCACACGGTGTCTGTCACAGTCCAGTGAAAGTAGGGCACCCCCTCTTACCAAACCAACACCCCCCCACTCTGACACCTGGAGAAGACGGGGCCCAGAAAGCTGTTGAACAGAGGGTCTTCCACTCATGGTAAGAATAAGCATTTAGAGGGATCAGTGAATTCTTAATCCCAGTCTATCTGTCTCTGCATGATTTCTGCTGCTTCTATTATCATTTTGATACTGTTTAATACCCATAATCCTCAGGGAGGCTATGCTTTGAATTAATATAAGCCCCTTGCACTGACAGTATGTCTCTAAACATTGAACGAAACAGGTCCATGTGTAAAAAATGTCCTATATGTATTATAATAATAAAAAAAACAATAATAATAATAATTCCATTTCCTTCCTCCTGGGTCGGATATCAAAGCTTTGTTTTTAATCATGCGGAGTAATAAGACCCCGGGGAATAATCTTGTGGCAATTTCCTCCCATAAACAAGATCATATCTTGGTGGGTCACCTGCCGTAACCTTCTGTTGAATTACAGCACCGTGATCCCCTCTGATTGTTTCAATCAAAGCCGCAGATTTGAATATCCACACGTCTTTCCAGTAAAACCCCGGCCGCGTGATTTATCCGTGCGATGGGGAAATTACATTCCCTCCCTGTCCCCGGTGTTTGGCATCTATTATAGTTCATTATTATCTGCTCAGACCACACCGCGCAATGATAAAAAAGAAAAGCAGAAGTTTGCGCCTAGATTGAGGCATAAATTGTCTCCTCCCTGCTGTTGCAAAACACTGGGCCGTATCTGATTATTCTCTCTCTCGCTCTCACTCTGTCTCTCTCTCACTCTGTCTCTCTTTCTCGCTCTCTCTATTTTCAGGCTTCCTCTACACCAACAGAAAAGACAATCTTCAATCTAAACGCATATAGCAAAAATACAGATAGCAAAAAGACAATGAATTTTCATCCTTGCTTTCCTTTTACAACAACTTTTTACAACTTTTATTTTCTCTTTTAAGACCAGTCATAACTGTATGCTCTTCCTATCACTCCCTCCCATTCATTTTCACAGGGCAGACATTAGCCTGCGTGTCCTCTGAAATGCATGCAGCCTGGTGATACCTCTTTTATACGCTGCCATCTACTGGCCTGGAGGACTGATGGCCGATGTAACCAATGCAGGAGGGCGATCACTGTTCACTGCTGTCGAGCCATGAGCAATGACTCGACTGACCAACACCCATCCTCCCTGGGGGGGGGACTTTTTTTGGAATGTTTAAAAAAAAAAAATAGAAGTCAGTGTTCTGGAATTCCAGAGCTTTAATTTAGCAGTAGTGACATCAGCTTTGGAATGTTCAGTTCAGAACATTCTGATCACATACTTCACTCTACTCTTATGGAATTTTTCATGCCTAAATATTACACAGTACCATTTTTTCAGATCTTTAATATATCTGTACTCTTGCCAAAAGCTTGCCGTCTGAGAGTATTTAGTGCAAGTGGTTTCTTTCTTAAGTGCCATTTTTTCCTCAGCAAAAGCGTCAGCTGTTGTAAAAACAGCTTATTATGCATTTGGCCCAGGCTACGTTTCTTCGAAAGTAAAATAAAAAAATGAACTACTTTTTTTAAAACTTTTTAATAATGCTTTGTTGTGACAAAATAGAACTTTTTATCACTAAAGTGGGATTATACAGGGATTACCTATATATGTTCACACATATATAATTTTGTTTTCAACACAGTTAATTTACAGAAAACACACACATTAACAATTAACACCTTCACTCTTGGGCAAATAACATCTCAGTGCTGAAGCTTTATTAATAATGGCAGAGATGCTGTAATAATGGCGTGGGGCTTCATGTAAGGTGTTGATGAAGATGTTGCAGAAATAGGCCATCACCTGCAGTGAGAACATGTCTGACGGTTGCCTGTGGATGGAGGGAATGAGGGGGGTCGCCAAATCAGCAGATGGGCAGAGGTATGGCAACCCAACCCCCCACCACCTCCACGGGACACTGCTCACGGTTCGAACCCGGGACGGGTTGGATGGGGGGGGGGGCACCCGATCCCCCCCTCCAGGCCCCCAGCACGGGGCCCCGCTGCCCCCCACACCAGCCCAAATCCAAACAGTCGCACCAGAGTCTTCAGCAACTGTCAGGCTTTTCTCAGCAATACTGCACTACTTTTAGTTTTTTTTTTATCTTGTTAATCAATTTTGTATTTTGTTTGCTGACCAACAATAATAAATAAAAAAATCTAACTACAGTATACAGGAAGTATACATATTTTTATAATAATCAGTAAAAAAGTTCCCCTGCTACATGAAGCAATAGCTTTAGGGCTGAAGACCTGTTTTTTCTTTTTTGTTCTCAGTAAGCAGGTGTTGCCTTATAGAAGGGAGGGCTATGTTTCATTATTCCTGCATTAAAACCTTAAGCTGGTTGTTGTGTTCTCGGTGCCGGAGAGGCACGGAGCGGGGGAGCGCTCGTTTGCGGCCGTTCCCAGGAGGAAAGGACGCTAAACGGACATTTGAAGTCGGCGGAGGACGGCTAACAGCTGCCGCACAGGAGCAGGTGATGACATCGCCGCAAAGGAGTGCCGTGGCTCCCCTGATATCGGCCGCGAGGAGACCAGGGAGTCTCCATAAATAATCTTTAAACAATCTGCCTCCTTCCACTATGTTATTAATTACTTTTATGGCCGAAATCAAACATCTGTCACATCGGAATATACAAATTCATTATGCAGCTTCCCCCTATCAGGAGCCATATAACACGGCTAGCAGGGCGGCTAGCAGGGGTCTCGCGAAGGGGGAAAAATACAAGAATTATATTTTTCTTAATTAAAACTAAATGATATACCATGCCATGTACAGTATATTAGCATCTATATGCAAACCATTTCCATTTGATTCAATTTTACCATAAATTTCAAATTTTACCAGTTTGGTGTAGAATATTTTCAAATATTTTCAAATCTCTCATACTGTGTAAAAAGTATTACGGACGCAATATGTTGTGATAACCTTCATTTTATTTGTGGCACGAGAGCTTTTAGTCCGTGACTTTCTTCAAGGAGCCATTTTGGGCGCGGAAGGTTCCAGAATATGGTGTTTCGTGGTCCTCGGCGCATGCAGTGACAGAAGACAGCTGTCTCCACATCCCGCGGACCCACAATGCACTGCCCTAGGAAGCAGACTGCTCATGGGTCAGCACCTCGGAGGGGGCCAACATTTGGTACCAGTTACCCAGCAGTCAGGGGCGTGGGGGGGGGGGGGGAGGCAGGGGGCTCGGGTCGGGCACACCCCTCCCCTCCGCTCAACACGCCCAATCTCCGCCGCCTCTCTCTCGAGCTGGCAGCCGCCTCGCGTACAGTACCCATCATCCTTCAGTGCTGAAGGGCCGGACGACCTTGAAACAGCGTCAAGTTTTTTTCCGGCGCCGTGGCGACGCACTCGGCTCTCTCTCCTGGACAGGCAGAGCAGAGGAGGAGCTAACGAGAGGGGGACTAACGAGAGAGGGGGGGGGGACTGCGGTCGCGGCAGGTTAGCCAGGATTTATTCCTCCGTTTGTCTCGTACAATCGCTCTGTACACCCGCAGCATCTGTCCGTTCCCACAGCCAGCGCCTTCTTTATTCTCTGTCACTTTCACACTGCTCCTTTCATTCACTCCATCTTACTTGACATGATGTGGCAATTTGTTCTGACTCATCCCACGGAAAACAATGCATGACTTAAAAAAAAAATCTACACAAGTAAAGCTTCATTTTTCCATTCCTGTTGGAGGTCTTCTGTACAGGAAAACCGTAATATTATCTAACTATGTAGAATTACGTACATTCATTTCCCTATCTGTATCTAAGATATGGCTTGATGAAGAGATTGTACACTTTGCCTTCAGAGCTTTTCATAAAAAAGAAAATGTTACCAAATTCATCCTACACAAAAGCATCTTACCAAGTCCATTGAAAATAAACTTTAATATACCTGAAAATATTTCTTTTTTAAACTTAGGAGTGTAAACAATGAATGCCTGGGCGTCCTGGCAGCATATATTATGACAAACAACACATGCTCAGTTCTACCAGCTGGTGTAATGATGTGATAATGTCGGACTCATTAACTTCAGCACACAGTTTACTCTGGCCTTTTATGACAGAATTAATTGATTCACACATACATTAAAACAAAAATAACTCCAATCAAATTCATTTGGAAGCTTAGCATCCAATCTGTAATAAACACTTGTGCTAGTACACTGACGCTGCCTTATTCATGCTAATGGCTTTGTGGGTATGCGATAAGGAATTCAGAACGCACACACCGTTTTGCCATCAGCTAGAATCTCTCCATTCATTGTTATGGATTGGTCAGATAATATCACTTTTATTTTTTTCTTCTATTATTTTTCTGTTCTGTTTACTGTAAGAATGATCTAGATATCGGTGCTTGTTTCTTTTAAACAGTGATAAAATTGATTGGTATAAATTTGTCAGGACACCTGTCAATGAATTCTTATTCAATATCAGTACTTATTAATCAGCCTTGTATTAAGGGCTGTTTGCTGACCAATAGTTATGTATCTGTATGGCAGTGAAAGTTAAGGGTTTCAGGGTTGAATTAAATGTATAATTTACATTTTTACATTTTACCTTTACATAAATGTGAGTCGAAATATTATTGAATATTTTACTGTACTGAAAATTCATCATATGCTTGTACATTTGAGGTTATCACATATTTAATATTATCTCTTCTACGCTAGGTGGCTAACAAGGCCTACCTTAATGGTGAAAGTATTGTATCATGGCGTTATGTGGACTTCTCTGTAGAATGTATCCTATTGACTGTCAGTAAATTCTTGATGAGTTCTTAGAAAATTAATCAAGATAATCATCAAAAAACATATCTCACAAGACATATCGCACTACAAAATTTTATTTCCCGAGATAATGTATAGCTTTTCTCTAAGGATTAAGATAGGTTTGTATTGAAGAAAACAGATGCAAAAGACAAAGCAATCTTTTTCTTTCAACAAAGACAAATCGCTGAACACCGTTTGTCTGTTCATACGTTATGTGAAATTGTGAACCATTGAGCCTTAAAAAATGAAAGTATCTTGGATACACCTTTAATTGTTTTTTTCCCTTTGAACCTCATTTAAAGAAACCTGTGAGGGGAAGGGATTTTCTTTAAACATATGAGGTCGTGAAAGTCTATCGTTTAATCATAGACTGACAGAATGAGAAAGATATGAGCTGGTGTATTTTCCCCGAATGACTTATGCTACCGGGTTATTACCAGCAATTTACGGCCATATGCTTAAGAATTTCCCCCGAACCCCGCAGATAAAATGAAGAAAGATTTAACTTACTAATAATTTCTGAGCCTTAGAAATGGAGGTCAAGCAATCCCAGAGTTCCATATTGAGGAAATGATTCCAGCTCTTAGCCGGTCTTAGGGTAATTGTACACAAGCTGTGCAGAGCAGAAGACAGAAATGAAGTCCTTAATCCTTGTCTGTCTGTTATGAACTATGCAATTACATCCCAGAATAAATAATCCCTCTCATGAAGATTGAACGCTGCTGGTGTGTTGTAAAGGACACTCTGTTGAATCACAGGATTACGTGTAAACTCGTCTTTATTTTCACCTTATCACAATAACTCATCTGTTCAACTCCGCATTAAGGTTATAAGATATTCAATCAGAAGAGAAAATCCTGTTTAACAGAGTATTTCCATCAGTTGGATTTTGCACAGTGACCTTGTGGTTTGAATATTTGCCAGCAGTATGTCGGGGGTTCGATTCCCTCGCCTTTGCCTCTCGTGGAGACTTGTGGACAGGGCTGTAGTCAGGACCTAGCTTGGCTAGAGGCATCACAGAGGCAGTATCAGTAATATATCCCTAGATGCATTATCATTTTTTTCTAATTAAATCTGGACAAGCACCAATTTCAGAGTCACACATGGCCCCGGACACAACTTCCAAATGCCCAGCAATTCCGCTTAAACTATGATCAGTTCAAAATACATTTGCCATAAACACAGACGGACTGAATTCCTTGAAGCATTCCAAAAAAAAAAAAAAAACGTAAAAAAAAAAAATTGTGACGCTTTCATAATTTAATTTTTTTAACATTTCTTTTAGCGTGTCAGCCATTGGGTATTCTGTAACTGCGGACAGTAACAGCCTCGCTGTTCTAATCTGTGATGCACTGTGGGAAGGTTTGGCACGCCACACCGTTATATAAGATGGTGTTGTTTTCTCCACTGTTGGTGTTCTGTTCTTTTGTGCTGTGCGGCACACACCAGATTGTTGCCATTAGCTTGCCGCTCGCTGCCAGAAGCGAGGTGACTGATCCGTGTCTGTAGGAGCCGCCGCTCGCAGTCCAACTTGATCTGCACCTTTACAGTACATAATAAAGACTCGGTCCTTATGCTGCCTGCTGCCGGAGCCACGGTTTCCGAAGTACAGTACAGTACAGTACAGTGCGCTGAGCAACTGAGCGCGCTACGTTTCAGGAAGTGCCTCTGAGTGTTTCTGTGAGCAGATGGCAGGGACCTTTAACCCCTCGTAGGTAAATAATACATGGAGGGGGTGGGGGAGGGGGGGCGCCTTCGTGCTGAAAGATGTGTGTGTCTCTAAGTCTTCAGTAATTCATGTTCCAGCTTGTCTCACCTCGTGGACAGATGTCAGCGGAATCAGCGACAGCCGATCGCACTGATCCCGCCGTAATCGCGCGTGATGATCCCGCGGCGACGCCGAGCTGTGGGAAATGCTCCTGTCAATAAGTTCCACCGCCGACAGACGCACCGTTAGCCCCCGCCTTCCCCTCCTTCAAGACCCCCCGCCCCCCCCCCCCCCGCATCCTCCGCACCAACCTCCCTCAACCACGTGTCACACAGAACACTCCTCCTCAGCCCTCCTTACGTTGTTGTTCTTCTGTCCACCTTCCTCTGGCCAGAACTGTGCTTCAGTAACTCAATTTTACAACATTCAAGCAGAAATTGATTTATTTACATTTCTAAAGAATGTTTACTTCCCCGTGGCAGGGTTATGGGTATGGAGCACAAAGAAAATATACACAGCAACATTTCAAGTATTAATTCACCAATATCAGAGTACAAATGAGTCCAAATTTAGAGTGTATTTATTTTAGTGGCCATGTTGTTAGTCCACATGGAAGGAAATGTGTTTCACTGTTGCAGGCTGTTGGTCTCCGGCTGTGGCTTTCTGAAATGGCCGCCACGCAAATGCAAGCCTCCCCAGAATCAATTCTAGTGTATGCTAAGCAAGCTCTGTCAAACATTCCTGAATCCCTGAGATTTTTGGGGGCACTCGCAAAACTGGGCGTGATACTGAAGTTCTTCTTAATCGATCTGTTGAAGAAAGCAAGAAGGCAGGCCCTAGGCTCAGTGGGAGGGACAGCTCTCTACCACTGGATCGATTTTAGCATATGCTAAGCTAAGCTAATCTAGCTTCGTCAAACATTACTGCAGACTGTAGCTTTTCGCAGCCATGGGCTATGGAGGCCCCCACAAGGCAGGACATTTCCGAACAATTTAATTTTCTCAGCGTAACGCTAAAAAGCAGGAGGAAAAAATGAGAGCTTTGCATATTCGCACTCGCTCCAGGCTAGTGTCGCCACTGCTGCCGTTCGCTCCTGCAAGCCCTTGACAAAGGTCACAAACAATTTGCCGGTTCCTGTTATTAAAAGAAAGACGGGAAGGAGAGATGATCGCAGTGCCCAGCAGCTTGCTTCATCATCTGTAGCAGTTCCAGCATATGCTCCCGAGATCATAAAAGATGTAGCATTAAATATGGTGGTAGATTGAATTTTGTTCCAGGGTAAATATAGCAAGTT
Source organism: Conger conger (assembly GCF_963514075.1). NCBI lineage: Eukaryota > Metazoa > Chordata > Actinopteri > Anguilliformes > Congridae > Conger > Conger conger. Next base: position 21,479,889 of record NC_083770.1, on the reverse strand, counting down.
AATTTTTCCCTCTGTTCCAGGATCCCGTTTAATACTGGTGGCTGTTAATGCCACCACTGATGGTGATGCTTTTTGCATAATGTAATTTATTGTGGATCGAGGTCCATAAATGGGAGGCATTATAAAATATTTCCATTATGCGCGGAATGTCACTAGGCCATAAAGCCTTTATTCCACCTTTTATGGGTCTCAATCTGTTGTTGTTCCGGGAATTTTTTCCCTTCTTCTATTTCTAATTTCTAAATATTCTAACGCAGTTCTTCACAGCAGAAAAAATCTCAGAGTCTCGTCCCAGCGAGAACCTTCCTTCAGCCAGACCTAACTGAGACCATGGACCCAGTACACAGCTTCAGCCCAGCCCTTTTATTATGTATATATTTTATAGAAATTATATATCTTTGGTTAACGGGACAGTAAAGGTTACACAGTCGTTTAAGCATCGGTTCAGACAGATTGATGTTTATGTCATTATGGTTACAAATGAAATGTGCCTTCCTCTCTCTGCTCACATAAAGCAGAAACGGGCCTCATTCACCGCTGGCACTGGAGATAAAGTCAAAGTTTGCGTTTCTCGAGCGAGGGAGAGACCCAAAGGTTAGTTTAATGTTTGACCTGATGGTGGGTTGAACTACCATTAAAGAAATGATGAAGAAATAATTGTTGAACTATAATTAAAGGCTATAATTACAATAAGGTCGATCCTTTGATTTTTAGGTCTGCGGTTTACTTACACTGAGCTAATAATGAGTTTGTTATTTTTTGGTTTCATTCTTGCTGCAATCAGCACCTCTGAATTGAAGAAACACTTGTTTTTTCTGAGCGACAGAATACACTTGAGTCTACGTTGTTTTCTCTGAGTCTATGATTTCTATGTTTTTAAGGGATTTGAACTCCTCTAATCTTTCTCTCAATCTCAAGCATCCACTTTGCCCAACAGAACTGAAGAGCTAATTGTAGTTCAAAATTTGTATTGCGCGAAATGCAACATGGCACTAAGTATGTCGAAAGGGCAGGGGTTCTGCAAAGTGCAGTATAATTACTTGTGGGTACGACATCTGTAAAAGTGATTTATTATGTTATTGTGCAAGAGTATTAAAATCCAACATAACTGGATTGTTGTAAGGAACTGAGACCTATCAGTGAAGTATGTTATATTGGTTTTCATTGTTTTTCAGCCAAAATGTACACCAGATTACAGAGAGAACTGTATTTTCTTACTGTGATATTGATTGTTTATTGAGCGTATGACATAAACATAACAGTGTATGGCAAATACAATATATTTAACTGTACATGACATGGTGTTCAGTAAATTTGACTTGTGCTTTTAAAACTTGAGTTGGATTGCATCTCCCAAGTTTTAATAGACAAGACTAGCACTGTTGTCTGGAAACTGAGTTTGATTCAAATTTGTGTTAAGTGAAAATATGAAGTTGCCATCTTTTTATGTTTAAGCATTGCCGCTTAATTGAGATGTATTCATGTGTTTAAGATTAAGTATTAATCTAGAAAATACTGTCCATGAAATACAGCATGAAAATGAGTCCAGAAAACAGCCTGTCATTGTTTTATTTTAAATGTCTTGTGCTAATAAAACTTCTGCAGGACAGAAGTTTAGTACTTCACGCACAGTAAAGTTGTGATTATAGCACATATTGTAGATATTTTACAGATTTTCCATACATTAAGATTACACAAATTGATGGATTAAAATTGTGAGATCAAGAACAATACCAGTACTTAAAAATGGAATATCTGGGGCGGTGGGGGTAATCCATATGTCTTAATGAGATGCAATACAAACAGGCAGATATGCAGAAAAGCTTTAAATCTCCAGTCGATAAAATGTTGGTTTATTTAACCTGAGTGTCATCTGTCATCGGGCTGGCTAAAGACAGAATATCCATCTGTATTATTGTAAAACTCACCCACCAAAGGCACTTTACAGGAAGGCAATGCAAGATAAGCTGTTTGTAATGGTGGGGGTGTGTAGTATAGGGTGGGGGAGACAATGACAATGCCCCTCTGTTAGCCTATAATTTTGTATGAACTAATGCACACAGTGTATTTAATGCTGTGCGCTCACTGAAATATCCAATGGCTCAGATCACCATATGCTGTGAAGATAATGCTGCCCCAAGATACACCCCCCCTGATTACTCTCTGAGGTTATGTTATGGATAGAATATGCATTAGAGAGGCACATATTATTATTCCCGTTGATTAATACAGACATAAACTTGTCTAATACAGCTCCCCCATTCCTCTCCGGTCTAATCTGCTTTTCATTGATAGCTGGGGGCCCTTGAGGGAGATTCCCCCATTAACACTTGCTGTGTGTTTGTTTGTTTATATTTCTGAATATTACAGGGCCTTCCGAACATCTGTCTACCCAAAGTATAATCTGGCAGAGGAACTCTTTTGCAGTATGTCTCGCTGTTATAGGCTGAGCTGAGGAGACTGGAGGTGGAGCCCCTCCCTGCCTCACCTCTGCCTGAGGAGCATCGTGTGTTTGGCGCACAGAGTTGGGCCTGTCTGAGACCTCCACTTACACCAGCATAGGGCTGAAGGAACGTCAAAGACCAACACGATAAGTCACCTCCATTAGCCCTAATTTAGCCAGGACACCAGGGAATCCCCTACTCTTTGCGAAGAGTGTCATGGGATCTTTAATGACCACAGTGAGTTACAAACTCAGCTTAACTTCTCTTCCACTGACTTGGAATTTTAAATTTTTTTTATTCAAACTTCAATAGTGCATCAGTGTTCTGCCTAGGCTGCAGTGTTCTGCGAGTGAGTGTGTATTAATCTGACTCAGGTTTTAGAGGGAGTACTTTCCTGGCACCAAGTCAGTCAGGAAAGACGCAGTCGTCTATTCAGAGATAATGACACAGTGCATAAGGATACTGATGAGACTGGCATGAGTTTGAGATATGAGCAATAAGCTCTCTGCAAAATCAGCAGCCATGACTTGTACATTAGCTTGTATATTAAGCTACCTGTGAGTTAACCTTCAAAAAGATTCTTGCAACTTTAAAATGATACTTGCATTTTTTTGGTCATCTTGATAAGTGTCTCAAGAAGTACATTGATAGCACTGGTCCGAACGCCATCTCCATCAATCAGAAAATAAGCGATCATAATTGTGATTCATACACCACACACAACCAGAAGGATATTGGAATTACTGCAGCAGATGGAAAGTACAAATGAAAATGGGCAGCAGTGCCCATGCAGAAAAACACACTGATGAAAGAGAAGCTGGTCAAGGTGCCAGATTGGGCCAGGCAGAAGCCTGCCAGGTCTTGGAAGAGAAGGGCATTATCTTTTACAAGAGTGGTCAGAACAGATGGACTCTGCCGTTCCGGGCCCTGCAAGAGCCCGACGAAACTCATCCTGTTATCTGGGTTCTGGTGCTCTCGCCTGGACACACGGGCGTAGGACAGAGAGGGAACAGATTGATGTTTGGTAACAAAATTAGGAGGACAGCGCGCTAGCTGGCGCTAAGCGCTAAGTGCGCTGGCCGGAGCCGCGGTCCGTGTCTGTTGGTCGTTGAGTGCGATGGTCTCTCGGTGACATTTCAAAGATCCAAAAAAACAAAGACAAACTAAGCATGTGCTGTAAATTCTGTCAAACTCAAAGATTCTGGGGTTATTTCCACGTCAGCTGTGATCCCACAGATAGTCTTGCGCACACGTGCAGATGTCGTGAGATAAGTATGATGTTAACAGCAACATGGCAGTTTATTCCCACATACATGACACATGTTGAGGAAATATGCAGACATGATCTTTCTTACAATGGCTATTTTTCCCCGTCTACACAATCTAAATGCAATTGGCTTTGTGCTTTTTACAATTTTGCAAATGTCATGCAATTGAACGAACATTTTACTAGTTTGCAATAAGAATCTTTGCATTTGCAAAATCCCAAAAATATTGGGTAAGAATTAAGAAAGACACAAAAAATATTTAAACAGCAGATCACAATGCTTAAATGCATATGTCAAAGATAAAGGAAAAAAAATATAATTGAACTGAAGGTTATAGCTAAGGGGCCAGCATTTAATATTTTTGTGTGCACCTCATCCCAATATCAGCCCGGTCCAGCCTTCGGTACGTGCAACCCCAGTTTCAGTTACGGAGGGATGAAGAGATTATGCATGCCAACATCTCGTTATTCATGGGTCATCTGCTTTGGGCTTAATCCAGGGATGACCATATAATGCACTCAGGGAACAATAGGCACTGACACGGAGACCGGAGGGTTAATCTTTTTTTAGGAGAGGAAGAATACATTGAGATAAGAAAAACCTATATGATCCTATTGGCCGGGAGAGCGAGCCGCAGATCAGCGCATCATTACTGTATGGCACACCTCGCATATGTCTCTGTTTGCCTTCAGAAGATAGTACCCCAGCATGGGGCTCTGATCCCACCTACACGTCTCACTACGCCTCTCAGCAGGTGCTGCTGTATCTCCTGCTTTTACGGATGTAAATCCTGCTTAAAACAGAGGCCTGAAACGGGATCAGTGTTTTTAAATGTTCTCTCGCCTTCTGGAAGTCGTCTGAGTCGATAGGGTCAGTAAGCAATGTGCCAGCAGTGGGTTTTGAGCTTCATCAGAAAATGGCTTCAGGTCCAGTCTTTAAAATGGATGATACTGTCTACTTGTTCAACTTTCCGTCTAAGAGAGTCCTCTTATTAATGTCTAGTGAGTGTCTAGGGACATTTATTATTCTCGGGGAGTCATACAGTCAACCAGCGAATAAATGTTAATTTCCTTCGAGGATACTTCAATAACTGCATTTAGCAGTGCTGATAAACCACATTAACTCCAAGGTACATACACCTCTACCAACAATGTGCAATATCCACAGCTTTCATTTCAAGCAGGAAGCTACGGCTATTGACTGTTACTTAATGCAATTCATTATGTCAAATGTACAATGACTAATTAAGGTTAAATGTGTAAACAGAATATTGTTTCACCAAATTAGTGAAATTGCTCAAAGCAGGGATACCCCAAATTTAAGGCATGAGTTATATTCCATTAAATTGTTTTGGAAGAGCATACTAAACTAGATTCTTACGGTAACAAAACAGTATGCCTGTTTTCTTAGCTTTAAAAAAAAAAATAGAATTAATCAATGCACACTAAAATAAATTATAAAAAAATGAAATATGCCTTAAAGAACCATGTAACTGTGGGGAAATTATATATTCTTTAGATTGGATGCATGGTGCATTGTATAATCCAATCAACTGCAAAGAGCACTGTAGATAAGGATTATAGGATATATTAAATTATTCTGAGGACATAGATGAAAATCAACAATAAGTTCAAGGACGTGAATAAAATGCCTAAACACTGAGATGAAAGAGGTGTTTCCTTCCCTGGGATGTTTCTATCTGATGAGGCATACAGTAATGGAGGAGTCTCTAAACAGCCAGTGACTGCCAGCAAAGGTCAAACCAAATTCCATCCCTTTTTTCATTTTTTTTTCTGCCAGTTTGGATTTTGTGGACACATTTCATCACTGAATCATCATCAACCGATTCAGGGGAGTGCAAACAAGCATGTGGTCTCTTCCAAAGCCAATCGTTATTCTGGAGTGCACCTCGTGGACAGTTGGTGTGTAGAGAGCTTCGGACATCCCCTCGACTGAAGTCATCTTTCCTGAGGCTATGCTACGGGGCTGTTGGCCCCAGTCAGTCGTTGGCATGGTCAAGAAGAGATACCAGACCATAGAGTGCTCACACAAAGCCCCGTGATTATGCTGGATAAACCATCTGGCAGCCCCATCAAACCTGGCACACTTATTAATGTGAGTGCACCTACAATGCCTTTCAGCTTCACTGTGCAAAGATGGGCGTCCACTTCGAGTGCAGAAACCCACTTTGCCACAGACACCATGCAAACATCAAAAGGGAAGACTTACAAATCAGAGGTCCCCAACCCTGTTCCTGGAGATCTACTGTCCTGGAGGTTTTCACTCCAAGCCTAATTTGGCACACCTCATTCTATTAATTAGCAGCTCATTGAGATCTATAGCGGTTGAATGAGGTGTGCTTTGTTAGGGTTGAGTAGATCTCCACGAATAGGGTTGGGCAGCCCTGCTCTAGCTGTTGAATGAGGTGTGTTTTGTTAGGGTTGGCATAAAAACCTACAGGTCAGTAGATCTCCAGGAACAGGGTTGGGCAGCCTTGCTCTAGCTGTTGAATGAGGTGTGCTTTGTTAGGGTTGGCATAAAAACCTATAGGACAGTAGAACAGGGTTAATGACCACCTCTATACACCCACTGACACAACACAATGGGTCGGTTTCACAGACACAGGTTAAGCTTAGTCCTGGGGTAAATTGAGTTTTGTATGGAGAGTCTAAATTCAGAATCCATTTCTGTGAAACTGACCCAATCTTCCCTCGCATCACTCATTCCTTAATAACCCCACTCTTTAAAGTTCTTGTTGCCGGTCTGTCCTTTTGTCCTTTTTACATTGCTAATAGCGATAAACTACCCAGCATCCTCCAGTTGGGAGGCTTGTACCTGCCAAGCTTTGCCTGACTATTTTCAGAGCCGTTCCATTGCCCCTGGTACTCTAACCAGCGTGTTACATGGCACAAGTGTCTTTGACACAGTTGTTGGAGCCTCCATTTCAATGGCTCTATACCACAGTGTTTGCTGTATATTTGATGATGCATAATTTAGTATATACTGCACTACATCAAAAAAGGAAAATGTGATTGAAGCAAACTTCTCAATTTCTTGTTCCTGGCTCAGTCCTGTAACAATGTATGTCCAAAGAGGGGTTGAGCACATCATTTGACATCAGAAGAATTCATTCTTCACTTACTTTCAATGTCATAAAAGACACAAAAAATGAAAGGGGAAAATATGTCTTTCATCACATTCTATCTCCAGGTGGAGGGTGGGTGTTGTATACTACAGAATACAGATTACTCCCTGGCATAGTGTTAACAGAGTGCATGGATGGAATGGGATCTTTTCTGCTTTGGGAATAACCTACATAACAATGTCTTATTTATTTTGCTCATTCAGTTAATAATAAAGTCAGCTTCATTTAGTTTTAGCTTTTTAATATGAAAGCATGAATAAGATGACTGACTCTAATGAATAAAATAATATATGTATAAATTCAGTGAACTCCAGAATGTTTGGGACAAAGACATATTTTTAGATTTTAGATTTGTAATCAAATAATTCAAATGTGCATTTATTAACGAGTAGTTTAATACGGTTTGTTTATATCTTCCATTTATTTCTGGTGATAATGTTTGCAAATATGAAGGACCACCATTTAAATATCTTTCACTGTACCAGGGCTGAGGCCTATATCAAATGTTTTAACATAAAAAAACGTATCATTTGTCTTTCAAATCGCACTTGTGAACACGATGCCATTTAATGCATTGAGGCTCTTGATGAAGGGCTTTGATGGTATTTTCAGGGGCGGGGGAAAAGGTGGGTATTAAACGTTTCTGGAAGGGGAGGGGGCACAGGTCAAAGGTGAACTAACACTGCAGCGGAGAGTCACCACGGCGATGACATTTACACGGCGAGGCCGGGGCCGGGGACCAATAAGAGTGTCCTCCGTACGTCGCATAAATCACACGGGCCAATCGACTGAATACCAGCGCCACTTCTGCACTGTGCCACTGTAAGCATTGTGCATAAAACAGCTGCTTCCATAAGTACAGTAGTTATGAAAAAAACATAATCCTTAATACTTCGGCATCAAAAAGAATTCCGGCGAGAAAATTAAAACGTCAACAAGATTTATATTTAATGACGCTGAAGGTCTAAGCCCTAAAGTGCCACAGCACCCGGTGTCAGGGCAGAAAGAGTGATTCTGCGCGGGGCAATAAACGGGAGGCGCGAGGGCATGTTATCTTTTCTTTGAATGATTTAGGATACAGTTTCCTTGACTGTGGCCCACTGTGCAGAAGTGATCTAGGCAATTTATTATTTGCATTTTATTTTATTTTTTTATCCCTGAAGTGCATTGGTATTCCACATTAAAAAAGGAAATACAGATTGAATCATATAAACGTTAAAAGCATGCAGTTAAAACCATAGCACATGCTGTTTAATAAAATATTTTGGTGAGCCCATACATCACATATTTGCCTGTAATTGTATACCAAATAGCCTTGTGGTTGTTTTACTGTCCTGTGGGTCTAATCTCCCATAGTCTGCAAGGCCACAGCTCTGTTGCAATACTAACGAAAGGGTGAATGAGGTTGAAATGTAAAATGTTTCTCTCTATCGAATTAGGATACTGTTTGGCAGCATAGTCCTTTTCTGAACTCAATTTGTAAGAACATTATTATTTAAATGCGGTTTTATCTGTCTGTTAATCTAATATGTTCAATAATCAAATAATTTTATATTCACATTTAATATTTAGGTATTTAATTTAATATATCTAACTCATCAATTTGTTGTGAAAGACAAAAATCTCTATTCTCTGTAAACACAATACTCTTGGTGGTTAGACTGAAACAAGGCAATATTTCCAACTGCTTTTTTTTTCTTACACATAGATAAATATGCCATTTCCTAAAATTTCCCTCGGGATGAATAAAGTATCTATCTATCGATCTATCTATATCGGTATTTAATGATGACAAACAGAGTAGGACTAAATATTAAGCGGCATTTACTTATGCACACAGATTTATATATGCACTTTAAAGAGGATCACAAAATGTGTGCGCAGGAGTGGAATGGCGGACCAGACTGAGAGGTCTAAAGCCATTAGCCGAGTCTGGCCTTGATTCACCCCATGCATAATAAATATGACTTTAGAGTCTAATGGAGGAAGTGCCGTGTCACTATACATTACTGCAACACATCGTCTTTTTTTCTCCCGCGCGCAAGAAAATGGCAGGGATTCCACCTCAAGTGAAATGCTATATGTAGAACATGGCGTGTTGCAGGAGTTGGTGTCTGTTTATTTATTTTAATTATTCTGCCAGCGTGTTTTGTAGCCAAAACCGTACGTCGGGTCCATAGCCTGAAGAGCTGGCTGCCCAGGCCTCGTCCTGTCTCGCTTTCGGCTACACGCTTTCCTCAGACGAAATGCGCTTGAGCACTGTGGTCTTTAGTTAGTCTAAAGCGGTTCACATCATGCCAGCGTAGCTTTAGACCGCGCGTAGATGTTAATTAACGGTAAAAACTGAAGACATACTGTACGAACTGCTCGCTGTGAGAGAGCAGTTATGAGCGGTGAAGTGCGTATCTACGCGAGTTACTTCATCTCGGGACACACGTCAGAAACGTCCGAGATATACAGTGCGCACGGTAGCCATTAATTTATTTTTAACGTCACATACAGTGCGTTCGGACAGACGGCTGTGTAATCCAATCAGATCTTAAATGATAAACAAAGCTAGAATGCCCACAAGGAGCAGAGTGTGTCACGTCTTTACATTGTGCTTGTGGGCAACCCCTGGTGTGCGGAGACATCAGATTTTTACTACCGAGTGGTGGTGGTGGGGGGGGGGGCAGTCAAAGCAAATTTAAACTGTCCTGTTTGTTTATTCATCTGATTTACTGTGGGAAGCTGGCCTTGTGGATTTTATTAAATGTTTATTTATTTATTTTATTTGTCTTGCGGCAGTAGTGTGTGGCAATGTGGCTGAGACAATATTCCCCAGAGTCTCAGGTGCCACAGTCCATGCTTTAGGGCATGAGGAGGGTAAAGCAGTACAACATGCAGGTGTGGAGGTATTTACCTTAGCACTCTACAGAAATAAAGGGGGGTACCTCAGGGGTAATGTTCGTATCACTGAGGGGAGCATATGAATTTTTGGTTAATTTATCTGTGGTGCCGTATCAGAAAGATTCTGGGATGCAAGCATTCGGAAATAAAGTGCCCAGAAGATTGCCCAGAGATTTTGTTTTATTTGCATTTGAAACTATTTGAGAAATAAATATCCATGTTACTTGTTTCAATAGATTTGTCTTGGGACATTCAGTTGCAAATATTAATCATCCAATTGTGGTTTTATTTTAGACTCAAAGGTAAAGTATATAATCTTGTCTGGTAAATGGTTGTACAGATGTTTGCTTGCATTCATTCTGGCTCTGTATTACAATCAACCAAGAGTAATCCAGGGTTCAGATGGGGAAATCAAAGAGATATGCTTATCTAACCTATTTATTAAAGAACCCTATCTGAGATATAATCCTAATACTGTATGCCAGCAGGGATTTTCAGTCATTGTGTTTCAGGTGTATTGTGTCTGATGTCCAGAGATTAGAGAATAGGTTAGTGTAATTTTTTAAAAATAACACATAAGCAGATTTCGTTATTAAAAAGCTGCACAGACCATCTGGGATAGCATATACAGGTGTATGTGTGCCGGTGTGTGTGTGTGTGTGTGTGTGTGTGTGTGTGTGTGTGAGAGAGAGAGAGTGAGAGAGAGAGAGAGATAGAGAGAGAGAGAGAGGGCTGAAGGATGGAAAGCAGTCATAAATGATCATTGCTAAACTACTGTTACTACTGCTGAGCACAATACAGTTCTGTAGCTTAATTAAATGCATGTAATTATATATTGCCAACTGAATGGACACCATAGATACACCATCATAAGCAATGGTGCTTCAAATGCAACTTTTGAAATGCTCATTTGAGTGGGCTAGTTTTAGCGGCAGACAAGCTTTAGCTCTGCTACTTCAAAGCCTCAAACCCTTTCGAATGGAGAATGAGACTGCTGACAGAGACAGACAGGCCATCACACACTGGCATTACCACACTCCAAAAAAACACTCAAACAACGTCAAACTCAAAACAAGTATTTTAGAACTTATGTATTGAGACTTTAAATCTTATTTCTTTTACTTTTTTGCTAAAGGAGAAACAAATATTGCTAATGACAGTTTTGATTCGCCAATGGAATAAAAACATTTCACTTGTCAAGCAAGCCGCAACTTAAAACAAGCTAACTTTTTCTACTTGAGAGAAAAAAAATAAGATCTTAAGATTTATCACACGACTAAAAGCGCTTGTTAAGACGGACATTTTTACAGCGTACAGCCACATTCCTGAGCAGGCCTCGGTGGCTCTGGCCGCCTCTCTTCTGAAGCGCAGCTGCAGTTTCCGCTGACAGGTGTGCCCGCTTGCATCAGCGTATCCCACCACAACGCCCCCGTCCGACGGGCCGCAGGTTCATCCGACCTGACGCCCAGGCTCTGCTCGTCGCCCGAGGGATCGCGAAATGGAGGAAACAAAGGCACAGACATCATGGTTTGTGTTACAGCCGCTTTCATCTCCGGTCTGAAGGAAAGGGAAGGCACAACCACAAACGGAAAACGACCTGCTTTAATCTACACATGCCGTGTGTGTGTGTGTGTCAGAGAGAGAGAGAGAGAGAGAGAGAGAGAGAGTGTGTGCATCTATGCACGTGCGTGTGCGTGTGTGTGTCAGTGTGTGTCAATGACAAATTTCCTTTTTTTTTAATGACAAACTATTTTAATGTCAATGTTTTACCAGTAGTGCATTCATATTTGTTGATTCAGTACAAAATCACAATCATAAAGTGTTTTAATAATTCTGATTTAGGGTGAATTTTCAGACTAATTTAACAGGTATTAACACCACCGTTTGGAAAAGCACATTTAAAAAGTATTTGAGAAAAACTTGCATTACATGGCTCTTCATCATGTCCTGTCATATAATACGCTCCAAAATGGTGCTTTCTTATTGGCTGCATCACATTACTTTGGTGATAATACAAACTGTATTTTTCTTTGAAATAAAACAATCATTTATTTGTATATTTTAACCTTATTGCTGTACATACAGTATGTCTATAGCTGCAATAAATACAAATTTGTTCGGATTTACTTTTGGATAATTAAAAAAAGCAAAAAACATTTGTTGTTCAACAGGTGAAACAGTGATGCCTGGTTGCCCTATCTGTGAAGTACACATTCTATAAATAATCACTAATATGTCAAAAGGTAACACATTACGTTGTGTTGTGAACTTACAGTTAATTTACCCATCCATTTTTCCCTGGAATTATCCGGAGGCCCGACATGGGCTCATATGGATTTTTTCAATAAATATGCAGTATGCTGTATGATGTTCTGACAAAGGCTAATGACTCACTTCACACTTCATTGGGATTGCTGCATAGTGAACTCACCAAGCAAAGGAAGTTGGTTTCACATTAAATACTTTGATTTCTTTGTCGCAGTCAAAATACATTACCCCAAAACTCAAAGTGGTTTGAGGGCAGAGAGGTAATGCTGTCAAATTAAACATAATTTAGTAAAACGGAGTGAGCAGCTGAGGAATAGAGATGATGTCATCGACAGCCATAGCCTCTAACATGCAGCAGGTTAAACTAACCCTGTAAGGTGTGAGGTCGCTAATACTGTGTGGGTTACAATGCTCTTAACTGAAAATATATAAAAAATTAAACCCATCACTAAGGCTTTCAGCTCTAGAATTAGCCTGCTCATGCCACCTGACCCTGATATCGAGTACAAAGATACAAAGAAGCAACTGTTATCAGTATTCACGTAGTAGACCTCACAGTCAACCTTGTGATATCAGTATTCACATTGTAGACCCCACAGTCAACCTTGTGATATCAGTATTCACATTGTAGACCCCACAGTCAACCTTGTGATATCAGTATTCACATTGTAGACCCCACAGTCAACCTTGTGATATCAGTATTTACATTGTCGACCCCACAGTCAACCTTGTGATATCAGTATTCACGTAGCAGACCCCACAGTCAACCTTGTGCATTCAAAACTTTATTTGCTGACCACATTTTTTGTTGGTGGAGCCTCTCTGCTGCACAAATAAATCCGGCATGCTTCAGCTCCTGGTCAAACTGTGACATTACTGTGTAACTCTTAGATGTTCATTGTTTTCTTGTTTTGTTTTCATTCTGCCTGATGAAGAAGCAGCGTTCCTTTTTTTCGCGATGAACAATACGTGCGAGGAGACAATAGCGTGGTCAAACTCATCTCTTTCTCACGTACATCTCTGGGAGAGCCATTACCACCCAAGTGAGGTGAAATTAGACGTTACACTTACAAGAACCAAGCTGAGAACTAGCTGAAACCCGGAGAAAGCAAAGAAAAGAAACCAGAGAATCTTTAGTGGGAGCGATACAAATCCATGCTAATGCTAATGCTCTCCGCAAGAGGGTACGGATTTTGAGAGTGGCATGAATTTACTGTACCATGCCTTATGCACTCTCTCTCTTCCTCTCCCTCTCTCTCCCCCTCTCTCTCTCTCTCCACCGTTCCTTTACTTCAGCTGCATATGGCAGTGCTGATTGTGTGTAGGAGTTCTTCCTCACCGCGGAATTTTGACAGTACATCCCAGATTCCGGGTGCCATTTTCCCACACTCCATCCCTCTGTTCCAACAAAGCAAACACAGGCATCTCAAAAAAAAATAAAACATGGCCACATGCTTTTGTCAGCCAAATATCTCATTTTTCAACTGACATCCAGTCTGCTGTACAGTATACTGTATTTCAGCACAGATTTGGGGGGATAAAGAGAAGGGAACACAAGAGAGAAAAACAATAAAGCCTCTATTGCTATCGTTTATTTATTATTTATGAAATTATTTATATATTTTTGAATGGTTTTTAGCCCTTGTTTCCCGTATTGGAATTCCCAAATTGTGTGCCTTAGCGGTCATGGTTGTATGATGGGGGCAGCCAAGCATATACTCTCCTCCAAATCACATGATATCCAGCCTTGCCTACTTATCACAGTGTGCTCACACAGGCACTGAGTCTGTTAATGTGTGTAGCTTGTGCTGCTGGACTGCACAGTGAAATGTCCAGTGTTAATCAATTTTATTGAAAGAAATAAAGAAGTAATATCAGCCCCCAGACAGCACATGAGGTAAACAACTCCCTCCCTAATCTAACTCCACATACTTGCGAGTCCAATAGGGATCATATATACACTGTGGGAGTTGATTTAACACTGAATGTTGTAATGGGGAGGGGGGGGGGGTGTCTCGGGTACATTGTGACACACAGACTTCTAATGAAACCCCTCCTTTCCCAGGGACAGCCAACCACGCACGCCTCTACACAGGATAGCGTTGCCTTGACTGTATGAGCCACCCAGCAGTTTCAGCTTCTCAGCTTATTGTGAGCTCACAGTGTGCAGGACTTTATTTCCGCGAGAGGTGGATCCACAGGTCAATCATTTTTACATCACGCTTTCCAAAAAAATACTTCTGCAATTTGCGCTCAGGTTTCCTTCCTCGAAGGACACTTTGGGAGTTCAAGTTCTAATTCAAGCCCCTGCATTTTACAGGTTGGAATGTCCTCTTGGGGGCAAATGAGGAAAAAAAAGCTTTTCCCCTCCCACAGGAACATGCGGTGATATTGGGGCTAGAGTCACAGTCATGGTCATCTCATCACAGGGAGTTTCACTGTCACAGCACTGTCTGGAGGTGTGGGGGAGGGGGCAGGCAAAAGGTCAACAGTACACTGTGTAATTAGGAGAGCACACACTGTTTAGTGACTGACAGCGTATCAAATGGAAAGTGGGTATATAAGATTGTCAGGGGGCCATAGAGTGAGAGGGGGGGTTGGGCATTTAGAGAAAATGCAATTTATCTAAATCGCTAATTTCCCATGACGCTCATCACATTACCTGTTTCAGTGAATATACCTTTTTTGGTAACAATTTATGTTAGATTGTTATGAATGCTTTATAATAAGTTGTATTTACGTATCTCATGAATCATGCTATGTTGCCGATTAAAAACAAGGCAAAATTCAGTCCCCTCCATCAAGATGAGTGACAAAAACATGTCCTGAAAAGAGAGTAGAAGATGGCTGAATAGTGTCCAGCCAGCAGAAGCAGGCAGAAGCTATTGTGTTGGCCTTTATTCCAGATTTACTCTGACTGTACTGTTCATCTGTACTCTGTGGCACTGCTCCCCTCTGTGATATGGAGGCTCTCTAACATTGTTTTCAAACAATGACAAAAGTCAGTCAAGCCTTTTCAAAGACAAGCCTTTTCAAAGACAAAGGAAGGCATTCATAGCTCTGAGAGCTCTGATTTGTATCTCTGATAGGGAACAAATAAATTAACTCTTTTAACAGCTTATTGACTGGCAAATTACTATACACTGGCTAATGTAAGTCATATATTCAGTTCAGTTACATGACATTTTATTTGCAGGCCTGAAGTGTCTTACAGAAAAATAAACACTAGATTTCCTTATTGAGCTGTAACTTATAGTATTGTTAGACAAAATACTCCCCATTCTTTTCCAAATTGAGCTAAAGCTTCTCTTAAAGGAGAAATCCAATGTGTTGATATGCAGAGCCAATAAGAACAACCTTAACCAGGGTGAGGGGTTGAAGGGTTGAACCTCAAGTTTAGACCAAAATACCCTAAACAGCTGTGCGTGATCTGCCGGCATAGTAACAGCCGCTTTGGTTCCAGCATTTCATTGGTCTGTTGTTCCAGACTCCAGGTTTAAACACTTCGCTATTGGCCCTCGTTCTCACTTCCTGTACAGGAGGCGGAGGCCGTTTCCGTGGCGATCTGAGCGCGGGGGGGTGGGGGGTTTGTGGCCCATAATCCCGTCTGCTCCGATGCTCGCTCTTCACAGATCAGTACCGTTCCTGGAGCCCCGACGCCATCCCGGTGATGTAATTATTTCCCAGAGGCACCTGGGGGAGCGGGGCGATTTGGAAGCATCGCTCACAGCCAAGTGTACAGATGTTTCTAATTGCTTTCCATTACCAAGAATAACAGCTGTTTATATCTATCAGCAAATAATTCACAAGAGTTCCAGACTGTTAGGGTAGCATATCCCACCTGGTCATCATCGGCTGCTGTCAGGCGCAGAGCACTGTGGTTGCCAGGTCTCTGCTTTATAAAACCCCACGGCAACCATCGCGGGTGTCACCTTCAGCTGTCTGTTCCACCGGTTTTCCTGCCATTTTCCCGCTTGTAAGGACTCCCACCCTCTCTGCCTAAGGAGGCACAAAAACACGGTGTAGCCGTTACAGTCGTGGGGAGAAAAGGTTCCGTCGGAGTCGCGGTCGGCTGAGGTCGAGTTTCGGCTCTTTGTTTTGACGGAAGGTGCGTTTGCGACGGCGGTTTTGGAGGGTGACGCGCGGCGTGTGGCACGGGCAGCGGCTCTGGCTGCTTGGCGGAGCGGGTGAGTTTCCATGGCATCGCCGCGTGAGCCTGGCAGTGGAAACGGTGATCGGAGCCACAAGCTGATTGATTGCTCTGCTTCAGAGCTAAAACACCTGTCTGGGTGTACCGACTGCCGAACTTGCCCCAGAACAGCTTTCCAAACACACACACACACACTCATACACACAGTGTTTCGCACTACATACCTTTAGCGCTGATATTGGTGGAGGTGTGACGTGCAATGTTAGACCACGGTTGGTTCAGCTAATGGAAAAACAGCCCCCCCTCCTCGGTAATGGGGAACTGCATGGAGGGGGGTGCCATTAAAAGGTGATGACAATGGGAGACTATGTGCCAGCTCGCTGTTATTGCCGCAAACTGCCATCTTTTTCGGCCTTGCCCCTCTTGTCAAATCTTTCGCGCCTTGGAGAGGCTCATCGTGGAAGACAGTCCCCTGCTGAACGAGGTGTTTCGTCTCACACAGCTGTTCGCGATAGAGAGACGGAGACTAACTGAAGAACAAGAAGCTTTCTCAACTTCAAAATGTCCGTCACCCACTCCCGCCAATCTAAGAGAAAGCAACACCTCAAGAAGACAGTTTTTTTTTCCCTCATCTACAGAACAATATGATTCAGGCTGATACAGAATTCATACGCATCCATGTAATTAACCCGCGGGTGCTATGAATGTAATTCAGTCAGCCTCATACATACGGAAGCATGTGGTTAGCAGCTGAACGATGTAATTCTTCTTAAAAATCCGATTTGAGAACGCACGGGAAGGATAATAAGGGCAGAGAGGAGAAGACATAATGTTCCTGGACGCAGGCGATGTTCGTGATGCTCCAGCGCTCGAGGAGGGGGACGAAGGGCAGTTTGAATAATAATATCAACGAGCGAGAGGTAATATGAGGGGATTAAACGATGAAAGAGGTGGGCAGGGGTGGTGGTGGGGGAGGCGGGATAGCTCCTAGCCAAAATGGCGGAGGAATAAAGGTTTGAGGATCGGCAGCTGGTGCTAATTCTGTACCTTTCACATCACAGAGATGACCGTAGCCTTTCCGAGCCCCTACAAGAGTCGACACGACAGACTTACTGCGGCTGCAGACTGTTTTATTTCAGAGAAAATGGCCGTGCGCCGGGCGTTTTAAACGTTATTAGCCCAGGTCCTCCTCATACATTCCCTTTCATGGGGCATCAACCTTAATTTCCCCCGCTGGTGACAGCCTGATGCTTATAAAGCTGTTTTTTTTTCCTTTTTTGTACTCTCCGTGAGGAACCCTGTCCTTTTCATTTCGTATTTCCCCGACTCGGAGGGGATGTCTTCTTTCATTACAGGCCGCACAGCTGAATTTCTGCGCAGAAAAAAAAACATGCACGCGCTCACGCACACGTTCAAAAAAGCCCCAAAACAACGTCTATATACGGTAAGGAGAGTAGGGGAAGCCTCGTGTCTGTGTATGCGCCCGTTTTGTGTGTTTTTTGGGGGGTTTTCGGGGGGTAAGAAGCGGAGCATTGTGTGCCTCCTCATGTCTGCAGCCCTGGCTGGGGTGTGTGAGGGCGAGCTCGCTGCCAGCGGGACCAGAATGTCATTAGAGCGAGGGCCGCTCTAGGCTCGGCGCCATCGCCGGGAATTCATCAACACAAGTGATGATGATAATGGACTGTGCAGTAAATGACTTTGGATGAGCAGCGTTTTGGCAAGCTCTGCAAATTCGAGGGGAATGTGAAAAAAAAGGAAGAGAAAGGGATAGGGAGGGTAGGGTGGAGAGGGGGAGGGAGGGGGGGGGGGGGGGGTCTCTGCGCTCCTGGCCGGAGAAGAAGCGGATTCGGTTTGTCTCGGCTCGGTTCTGATTGGAGAGGTGGTTCAGAATGGGGCTGGGACTATTTTTTCGCGGCGGATGGATCTGGTTTTCATTGCAGCTGCGTGTCAGTCAGTCAGTGAGTGCACTGTGGCACCGTGGCATGTCCAGCACTGCTCTTATGTGTCTGCTGCGTCCGTATGGACTGCAGCCTGCATGTAGATGATGTGTTTCAGCCGCTGAGATTGCTGCTGCCCATCAGAATTCAGCGAGAATACAAAATCCATCTGGAGTTTTGAAAATTATTGATAATGCTCCTTTTGGATAAACAGTCAGAGATAGCTGGGTATTATTTGAATTCATTATAATTTCAGTGCTCTCTATCTCTCTCTGTCTATCTCTCTGCCACACACACACTTTACACATGCACACGTAAACATTTTATTGCATATAATAAATGATTATACATTTTTCAGGTAAAATGTAATGGGCAATGCAGGGATATATGCATTAAGAATTTGGGTGATCGTAAGTTAACCCGTTAATGTTACCCATAAGCTAATATGAGAATGATTAGAGAGTACCTCACTCATAGAGATAGGTGTTTTTTTTACTTATACCTATACCTGTCTCTGGATTCAAATGTTCAATGCCAGGATCATTTAATGCTACCACATCAATAGCAGTTGCAGGGAAACCAAAGCATTTCTGTGTTTATTTATTATTATTATTATTATTATTATTCAAAATGGGCTGTTGATGCACAAGTGCTCTTTAAATTATTACAATGAGCCACTACATGAGCACTATCCTGCAGGTCATTGTCTGATTGCACAACCATCGAACCAGAGGGCTGCATGTTCACTGCAGACTGACAGGGGTGAGAAAATCTGCCACCCTCCCTCCTCAGGTCCCACTGTGGGAAGTTATAGCCCCCAACACTCAGAAGAACAGGTTCCAAAAGGTTCCTTTGGATTCAAATACTTCTGCATTTGACTAACCTTGCCTGGTGCATTGGACCAAATGAAATGATTGTATAAGCCCCACCCAGTCTGCTCCTCCTTGCAGGCTGAAATGGACCAGGCTAGATCAATAGAGGACAGGCAAGTGGTAAAGTGTTTGAATCCAAAATGAATACTATTTGAACCCAGGTTTGGTCTCCAGAGAGGAACCATATCTAGTTCAGGGGATCTTTACCGGGAAAACTGGTTAAATCCGGGAGCTTTCACAATTTTCACTCCACAAAGGCTTCAAAGCATATTTACCATTTTGAAGCTTATGAGCACAAACGATGAGTGAACTTATGTGCAGTACTGTACATTTACTGCTGTTAGCCACAGTAGCTAATAGTGCAAACTCTAATGCTATGCTTTCAACACAGAATATGAACATATTCAGTGTTGTTTTGAAGTGCTATTCAAAACATCCTTCAATGACTGGTATTTTACAATTTAATTGCAGCCACCAAAATGTTACAGTAAATATGATTAATGAAAAAATCTTCTCCCCTGTAGTTTGAAAACCCCACCTTCTCCTAAATGCACACATTTTTTCATTAATTCATATTTTAGTTTCTGAATACTGGAATGGTGAAAATACGTACATACAGTATTATATTTTTTATCAAAAATCATTGGCAGTTTGACAGACATTTATGGCGAATTTCATGCTGGGATATTTATTAGCATCCAAAGTCTGTTTGATTTTGTGGATGGAATATTTATTTGCATTGTTGTTGTGCATGATAAAACACAGCCGAGGGTATCTGTCATTGTCAGACTCGTAAAAACCTGCCTTAGAAGAAAGTACATTTTATAAACGTTGGCATTCCTGCATCAAATCCGCCCTCCCTTGTTTGTGTTCATCTGACATTTCACACTCAGGACCAACAGCATATCATAAAGTAGTAATTGCAGTTATTATGAGTTTTCACATTTTAATGAGTAATGCCCTAAAATTAGCAGATATTTGTGCTTTTTTGAGCTCTGAGATCAACAAATAATTGGCAAACTTTTGGAGACGTGCTGGAAGCAAGCTCACATCGTAATAAAACAGCCAAACATTGCTAAAGAAGGTAAATAAGAGTGACTACTAAATAATGACCGACTGTAAGAGCACATAGCATGAATTCCACTCATTATATATAACACACACACACATAACACTGAGCGTAACAGAAGAAGTTGCTCAGTGATTAGCAAACGCTCTCTGCCGAGCATTTACTCCAAATCGGCAAGGCTTCATTAAAACAATACACTTGAAAGACTCAGGTTTTCACCGCAGGATCAGAAGTCACATCGCTGTCTCATGAAAGCTCAGCTTTACGTACAAATTAAATAGAAGGTACAATAACGTCATGGCAAGATGTCGGCCATGTAATTAGCTGTTCTTTTTCCTTTCTTATGGCATTCCATGCATGCCAAAATGTGCACTCTGCTCTGCCATTTTAATTGGTTAAAGACTTCAAACGGCGAACAGGACGTGCATCTTCAGGCCTTTCTTCTTTCAGAACGAGCGTTTGCATTGCTTGACATGCTAAGCATTCCTCGGCCTTGTTTAGGGAACAAGCCCGGCAAATAATCTCTTCTTTTTTTTCTTTCTCTCTCAATTCAATTTAATTCAATTCAATTCAATTTGCTTTATTGGCATGACAAAACATTACATTTCATATTGCCAAAACATACAATGTTATAAAAATGGAATTCAATACTGAACAATACTTGAACATCAAAGACTAGAAACAAATGAACAGGAACCATGAACACCCCCCCCCCCCCCCCCCCCCCCGCCCCCAACACCCCTCAGATGTGTAAATTGACGGTTGAGTTCTGCCTTTCCGTTCAGTTCAGTGTTGATGTCCTGTTTTACAAGATGGCGGGAGGATGGAACCCAACTTATCCGATCACCAGCGCTGCACGTCACACATCCGTCCGTGTGCCGTCAGCTCTCGGTGAGGGGGGTGCGGGAGTGACACGCGACGGTAAACAAGCGGTGGAGTGACACGGGCCAACACCACTCGTGAGACCGAGCTGGAGATACGAGCCATGCACACGTCGCTTCGCCTGAAGGCAACCCTGTGAAGTGTGCATCCACAAGACCGCCACAATATTCCACCTTCTACAGAGAATGACCGCCACTCTACTGTCTATAGTTAGAGTGCAGAAAGACTATGCGGCAAATAGACTACACTTTTTGCTTTTATCCAAAGTTCGCACACCCACACACCAACGGAAATGCAAGGTATGCTGACATGCAAGGTACCAACCAGCTCGTTGGGACCAATTGTGGGTTAGGTGTCTTGCTCAGGGATACTTTGACACACCAGGGGCAGGGGATCAAACCGGCAACCTTCCACCTGCCAGATGACCACTCTTATCTCCTGAGCTAATGTTGTCTTGCAACTAAACACAATCAACGTTTATTCCAATATGGGTTTGTCCTTGAGAAACACAGGGTCTGCGGTCTTTCACGGCTACTCTGTTTTTTTAAACACCTGGTTGCTTGGGCATGAGCTGGTTGCAGATTTTCAGGTGAAAACAGAAACCTGGAGACCCAGAGAATCTCTCTGCATGCACTGGGACATGCCCAGAATCACAGAATGTAATTTTCCTTCTGCTATTTTCAAATGAGACACCTTTGTTTCCTGTATTAATATACAATATAAATATTTTCAATTTATGTCAGCGTTTTTTGATTCTGTATTCCTGTAATTTACTTTTCTGAAAATGATGGTCTTTTAACACATGTGGGCTGGGCGTTATCATCATGCACACAATTTAAATCAATCAGTCAATCAATCAATCAATCAATCAATCAATCAATCAATCAGTCAATCAATCAGTCAGTCAGTCAGTCAGTCAGTCTGTCAATCAGATTAATATTGCAAATAAACGGAAAATAAACGGCTGTTCAGAAATAAACATGCACAATGAACCTGTATCCAACAGTCATTGGACTATCTTTTGTAGTCCAAACATTGCATGGTATGAAAGTGGAATGCGTTCCTTTCAGCAGAGAGATGTGGTCTGAAATAGAATGTGTCTTCAGCCTGGATTCAGTTACATTTATCCTTAACTTTGGCTCAGGTTTCAGCGCAAGGGTTCGTCTTTCTTCACAAGCAATTTTGGCGAGTTCAGTTAACACTAAAATCCCAAAGCTGTGTTTGTGAAGGAAAACGCGAATGCTTCTCTTTAATATTAAAGTGTCTGTCCCTACTTTTTCAGTTTGGGATTTGGAAACATCTGTGGTGACTGGTGGTCACAAAAGTTTCTTTTCACACTACAAATACCATCTGAAATGAAGTTATTACTAGCAGCATGTTGAGTTCTTATTGTCCTTAGATAATGCAGACAGAGGATATTTTAGAGAAAGAAGATTGCCTAGAGACAACAAACAATGTCACTTGACATGCTAATATGGAGGAACAAATTTTAAAGACACCTTTTGGATTTTAGGCACTCTTTCCTGTACATGCGTCGTCATATTTGAGCACTTGGGGGGATTGTGACTCTCACCACCCCCAGTAGAAAACAGCATAAATGACCAATTACAGAACGTAGATACACAATAATATTGCTATAAAGATGCTATTGTGAAAAGGCATCAGATACAGTATACCATTTTTTACTATGAAAGAATTAAGGATTTAATTGCCAATTTAAATCAAATCTTGATTGAATCCTGGCCTTCACTGTGAAATTGTCATTATTGTGAATTCTATACTGCAAATCCTGTGCTGAGTCCGCATTGTACGAAGGTAAAAACATATGTTTGTTTTGAATTGTCTTCTTAATGAATTCCTCCCTGTGTACCTCACTGTTCTTTTGACATCATGTAACCTTAATTTTACTGCAGCAAAACGGAGCCGGCGGAGCAATTTATTTCCCCAGAAAACCACCCGCAATCGCAATTTGCAATGCATATGTTTCTGCAAAAGGCCCACAGTTCATTTCACGAAAGTCTCCAAAGCTCCAAGGCAGTAACTCCTGTATGGGAAAAATCACATTAATATGCATGGCCTTGCTAAAAGCTCCAGACTGACCTACATGACAAGGTTCAGTATACACTCCAACTGTGTGTGCACTTGTGGGACTGCCGTGTCCGTGTTACCTTAATTAGAGCCTGGCTTTCCGTGGTGGGCTTTTTCGAGAGGCTGTTGAACTTCCACCCGTACCAGTGTAAGGTAGCGGGAGGTCACCCTAGTCTTCCCTGGGCCTACTCCTCAACAGCTTGCCCTCCTCTCCAGCGCATTAAAATGGCAGCGTTCGGTAGCTGAAGAAGACGCTGAATTGGCCATTGGCCACTTTAAACACACTAGTGATGTCCTGACCGCGGCGATGACACTTAACCCCCACCCAGTAATCCTTCAGACCCTTTTCAGACGGGACATATTAATCAGCAGCTTTGTTTGCTTTTCTCTTCTCCCAGCAGGTCTGCAGTGGCCTGGCTCTGACTGTGTGCAGGGTCAAGAAGGGCTCTTAACACACAGGTTATCATTCCACGAAATAATGACCACAAATATTAAGCCTGCAGCTGTGTTCGTTAAAAGTGTCAACAGTCGGAGAGTAAAAAGTTTTAACACGCTACTGTACTCAAAGCCTTCAGAAACCGAGGCACCAAAGGTATTCTGCGATGCCAGATGCACTGAGATGTCCATGCACTCGGTGTTGCTGTTGTCTGAGGCTTGTTTGGTGAATTACTAACCTGGAGAGGAGATAAAGGACAGCTACTGCCAGCAGGGGCTAGGATTGCAGAGTCTCCCCTCCAGCGAACACGCTGGGGTCTGTTTGGGGGGGTAGGCGGGGGGGAAGCTGGGTTTCCGGCACTTTCCTTTAACGCATGGTAACCAGAGAATGAGGAGCTCTGGGCACTTTGCATAGCAATGAGGCTAAACAGATGCAGAAATCTGCTAAGTGCTCACGGTATTATACGAGCCCTCGCTGTTCTGTTCGCCCTCGTTGTGGTCCGTGGTGTTTTTACTGCTCATGTGTGGGGTGGATCTGCTGTTGCATCTATTTGCTTTTTCAAGAATTGTGTTTTATAAAAAGATACACATATAAAATAAAATGAAATAAATAAATAAATACATTTACAAAACTATATTTCCTATGTTCAGACTTGCAACAGACAATATGATACAGCATCAGTACTGATTACTGTGTTGGTGGATACAGGCTATATGCTGAAAATTCAGGAAAGCCCTCCAATTTTCCAAAGAATGCATGTAGTACCTGTCTATGTTATGTTTTTTGTTTTGTTTAAGGTATTGCTCTCATAAATACCGAATCAATGCTGACATTCAAAAACAAACATGGCCCCTTTAAGATCTACGGCCAAATGTATGCCTAATTGAAGGAAAAGGTTGAGCATATTTTTAATCAACTGCCCACACAAAAATTTAAATATTTTCTCTCTTAAAATAAACAACAGGTGCGAGAACTTGTCTGGCAGTTTAACTGTCACTTTACACCATTAAGTGTCATAGTTTTACACCAAATAACAGAACAGGAAGGTAATACAATGAAAAAATAACTTCACTAAAAAGTCCAATAAATAAACTGTCCAATAAATAAACAGAAAAACAACCCGTTTCTTTAACAAATAATTCTTGCAAATATAAGTATATCTCCTTCCACATATTTCATATTTAAGCGGATAAAAAGATCAACTCCGCCTTCATCACATATACAGTACATACAGTAATTCCAGACAGATACTCCAGAGCTGCAGTATGTAGATGTAGATAAACCAATAAGCCAAAAATAATAGTTTCAAATAATATTTTGCTTCTGATTCATGTGTTTATTATGATATTCCACAATGTAGCAGAAATGATTCAGTGGCATAACACATTAACAAAAACAACCGATTACTTAATTCTTTCTCTTCATAACAGTATTATTTTTTGCCAAACAGGCTTAAAATGTATGAGTTTAAATCTGATTCTGTAGATATTTTATTTTGAAAAATCTGGTATTGTACAAAGTCTTGCATTTAAATCTTAGGAAATCTATAGAATTACGGTGATCCAGTTTACTTGGGTGAAGGAATGTTTGATAACTGGGGGGTTGTGGTTAGGCAGAAGAGTGTGCTTGCCGCGTCGCTGTTGACAGCATTAATCACCTTTCAGAAGATCCATCACAGGCCTGCAGACAGAGCTCTTGGCCTGACAGACTGCGAGCCGCATACGGTTTCCATCCAGGTGTTTATTTATGTTCGTCCTCTCCGAGTGGGGCAGGGTTGATGGGAAGTCAGCAGTGCCAGAGAAACAAAAGAAGTCAAATGGCTAAAGAACGATAATGGCTCTATCATATCGGCCCATTTCTCACCCTCCGTGTTACGAGCTGTTCTGATGAATAGAAGGAGTGGAGTTAATGCTCTCCCGAGCGCGCTTTGCATGAGGGTGACACAGAAGATCCACTCTCCTGTCCGTGGAGATGAGAAGCTCCAGACATTAATATGTCACTGGCTTGTGAGGTTTTGTATCGCCGTGTTGTGTTGTGTTGAGTCTGACCTCGTCCTCGGTGAAGAGACACTCGTTCATCATGTTCATTAGCCCTAGGTTACGACCATAACCCCTGCCATTACCATACATAAACATTATCATCAGATTATAACAACTGACATATGGTTATAAAGCACCTAATAATAAGCAGTATGAGATGTGGCTCAACGCTATACTGTATGTTACATGTACTATATATTTACTAAAAATATTTATCATAAGCCACCTGTACTATAGTACATGCTGTATATTACCCTTATTAAGGTGTTATGAATGCTACATAACACTCACCTCAAGTAAGTCTTCACAAAACTCACATGAAAATGCATGTCCAATATATTTCAAATTATAAAGTGACTACAAGTGCTGCCCAGTTTCTGAACAGTCAGTAATTAACATTATTTGGCTCAGCTCCTATCAGAGACTGTACGGATGAAGAGGGATCTATAAAAAGGGCAATCTGAAGGGGAAAAAAAGTGGTCAAATGTTAAGGACAAGGACTGCGAGAATATGACACTTCACATTAGCACTTAAGGAGCTAAACCACCTAACTATACAAGGTCTCTGAAAATAACTTGTCTGGTCGGGAAGCCTAATTAAGCTGAAATATGCTAAGGTCTTCATAATTATGACCGCAGCAATTTGCTTTGCTGGTGTTTTTCTTTTTAGGACATGTGACACACCATTCCCAAATACATTAGTATGCTTTTTTTGTTTGCCTGCAACTATACTGATTTCTATAATTAACATGTATGGTTCTGTAATCAAGGCAGAGTTTTCCTCCAAATAGACGTCTTCAGCGCCTTGAAGCTACGGCTGAGAAAATGTGGACGGACTGCAAAAGACTGCAGTTTCATCTGAAACAAAAAAGGAAGCCTGACTTTACAAAATCTTTTAAATATTATATATAAAGAACAGTGCATCAAAGGCCAATGAATCGGGGTGGACCCAGTAAACAGATTAAACCTATCTGTCCTCTCTAAAAGGGCTGTGTGTATTTGTCACTGAAATATTTTCACTGGAAAATGAATTCTGAATATTATAATTTGCATGTATTGTAGCCGTCACTTATTTTGTCAAATTTTTGCTGATTGGTTAGGCGTCAGCCAGGATTGATCTTCACCGTCTAAGAGCGCACATAATCCCGCGGTTTGAGACGAAAGTGTTGTTGTCTGGTCGGTTGTACATGTCATAGAGTAAATCCAACAAGAATTGAACACGCTGGCCTTTGTAATGTCTGAACAATGCATTCAGCGCATAGATCGACACGGCTGTCGCGCAACATTTTATACAGTACATCTTTTTTATTTTCGGAATTACGGTCAAATTACGCCACGTGGAATATTCCGCCCGGATCCAACAACAAAAGCAAGATACTGAACATAAGCCCAGGTTCCTGTCATATGTACGCTACTCAGAACAATTCCGCTCAGAGAAATCCAATAAAACCTTCCCAAGC
The DNA here is from genome assembly GCF_963514075.1 of Conger conger. NCBI lineage: Eukaryota > Metazoa > Chordata > Actinopteri > Anguilliformes > Congridae > Conger > Conger conger. Next base: position 21,452,943 of record NC_083770.1, on the reverse strand, counting down.
GAAGTGTTCATTTATTTTATTTTTTTTAGTGTCTGAGCAGAATTAATGAACACATTGGAGGAGAGGAGCATTCAGCCATGTGCGGCCCACGCAGGATGGGCTGAACTTAAACACAATCTCTCCATCTGCTGAAGTGTGACCGTGTCCAAAGAAGCATGCTGCTGAGTGTCCTAACACGGAGAGATCCCAAACGTGTGAACCCAAAACCTGTTTACGGGAGTGTTGATGGAGGCTTGAAAACATACCACATGTGTCACTTGGAGATCCAACAAGAGCCACTCAGATGGCATCGGCGCAAAGTTGAAAGACAGAAACCCATTCTTCTGTTCCGCAAAAAAAACAAGTCTCAAGTCTTTGTTTCCTAACAACTTAATCCAAGATGACAAGTGCAGGCAAGTTTTTTTCTTTTTTTTAAATAAATTGTGCTATTCAAGGATGGCTCTGTGCGTAATCTATCATTTGCATTAGCCTAAAAGGCTATTTCATGCCCATGTGAGCTAGACTGTCACTTAAAATGGTTTTCTTCCGCACTGTGGCTGCATCTCAGATGGTTGGCATTCTGACTCTGTCTCTAAGCCCATGACTGGGATCTCGACCGGGACTGCTAACGGTGAGCGGTGTGTTGTGAATCAGTGCACTAAACGAAGGCTACAGCACACGCATTGTTTAAATCCGGTACAGTCAATCAGTTTCATGGTTTATAAAGCCCTCATTCACTCCCATGAGGGACCCTTTCATCCCGTCTCTCTTTTTAAAAATACCCAGTAGTACTCTAAAGGTACACAGGCCTGCAGTCTTAAGATAAAAGCCAAGTGCAACACAAATTCATTTAGTATTCCAAATCTATGAGGAATTATATTACAGCCATGATTTACAGCGTTGTAAATCAGTCTTTCCAACCCAGTACTATTCAGATACCTTAATTTCAGATACCTGTTTTCAGCACTTCTTTTGCTCGACCGTATTCAGCTGTCTCCTCTCCCTCCTTTTTTTCAGCGGTTTGTTCACCTCAGTGGTCCTGACTCAGATATTTCCCTTAGGGGTCCTGCACCACATGGAACCACCTTTGTTTGGGTGTAGATCCCAACCACCTCCACCCATGGGCTCCAGGCCAAACCTTTTGCCCTCTGTGGCTACTCCTCACTCTGAAACAGAAGGTATTCAGGTGCATACTGGGTAACCGTGTTTCTTTTTCCTAGAGAAACACGAATACCCAGTCCTATGGAAAATTGTAGTCCTTGTACAATTGCTTGTTTAATGATACATGAAATGGCTGGTGATTTACCTTGTTTTCAATGTATATCTCGCAGTAAGAATGCACTTATTGTTTACCAAATGGCCGCATTTATTTTTATAGGTTAGAGTCAACTTGAGCGTGTCCCCCCCCAACCCACCAAAACAACCCAGAAAAATTGGACCACAAGCCAGTAGTTCTCGGCCATCCTCTAAGCTGAACGAAACAATGCAGTTTAACTAATGCAAGTGCAATATGTGCGATGCCTTTTTTTGTCACAGTGATTTACAATGCGCCTAATGAGCTTGCAGGATGAAGAGGTTTGTTGTCTACCATAACCAGATGGATGTAGGCAGTGATTAGGAGCAATTAACTCTCCCCCAGAACTAAATAACTTTCTGTCATTAATGCACATATTCTACACCTCATTAGAGGCATGGTGATTGAAGGTAAAAAAAGTATGCCATCTGAATTTCACATGCGCAACGCGCTTTGGGACGGGGAAAAAAAACAGGGGAGAACTAGAAACGGAAAAAAATACCAACAAGCGGGTTAAATAATTTCAGGCCACATCTGTGCGCGGTGAATTAGCTTCAGGAAACGACACATGATTTCTCCTAATTAACAGTAAGGTTTTTTTTTGTGTTGTTGTTGTTGTTGTTTTTTTTTGTAATGTAAATGGCTTTTCGCAATCAGATCCCCTTCCCCGAAATGTGCATCGTGGGGTGAAATGGCCAAGATGTTAACTCATTTTATTTTTAATCTTCTCTTTGCCGCCGAGCGTGTCGTTCGGGCGCGGCGTCTTGTGAAATTTCCTCGCCTCTTTCAGGGAAACATATTGGGGCAACGTCCGCCAGCTGTCAGCTTCCTGGGCCTTCTGCTGCCATTATCCGCAGGCCCCGCCCCACCTTATGGCTGGCCAGCCTGCCACGAGGACCAATCCAAAACCAAAGGTGTCTTTTCAGTTCTGGGGGGGGGGGGGGGGGATGGAGGGGGGGCATCTTCACCAAGCACATCTCTCCCCCCATAACGGTCCCTGTTATAGCCCCCACCAGCACCGCCCCCAACGCCACACTATCTTGCTATAGTGTGACCCCCCCCGCCCTTATGTCCCTATTACATGTATCTGAGAGTTGGAGCTTTAGTATGTCTCCCCCCCCTCCTTTAGCACATGTACAACTATTAACACAACCAGTGATTGGCGCAAAATAAATACCATGACCAATCGCTGGGCGTGTTATTGGTTTGGTGTGAGCTAAAAGGTGAGGGGTTGATGTGTGTAAAATAATAAACTACAAACCTCTCCATAGACAGGCTCTTCCTAAAGCTGAATTATTCAGAGCTGTACTGCAGCTTTTATTGGGAATGGGGCGGGGGGGCGTGGTACATAAGGGCATCATATGTCACTCCAGGACCATGGGGAGGGAGAGAGAGAGAGAGGCAGCCCCCCTTTCATTTCACAAACCCTCCAAAGACTGGGTTAAAAAGGGTGCGTGCACGCTACAGAGACCTACAGTTGATGAAATCCTGGAACTACAGCACAAGGGCCATTACAACTATATGAATATTGTATTTAAGCACTGACGGTGTATGTTCAATCCTATAAAATGGCAACGTGACCAAATAATTATTCCCATCTGAACCTGGAACCGTGAATACAAACAGGAAAAAGTGCTTGTTAGTTGTATTAATGATTGTTGGTTATGAGGAGGTCTGGTATATCAGAGCAGAAATTTCACATTAGTAGTAATACGCATTACCATTGTGGTTTCATAAAGCAGGACTGCTGAGATAACTGCACAAAATAAAAGCTATTTTTACTTCAGTCCATGTTCCAGGTTTGGGAGGGTTCCGAGTTTTACTCAGCCAATCCTTTTGGCCTGTCATTCGATCCTTCTCTGGATCGATGGCTCTCCCGGACAGAGGACAGGGTCTGGAGCTCCTCGCTGTGGTTCCCGGGCGGTGAATCTGTAAAGGCATTACCGCAGTTTACCACAGCGGCAGGTCCGTCGGCACAGGTGGGCTCCCGCTCCCTCACTGCAAGCTGGGAGGGATGTGCGAAGCAGGCCTCGGTTAGCCCTGCCTCTCTGCTGTCACACACAATATCCCTGATCCTGCTGGCCACGACTCGCACAGGAGAGCTGCTGTGGCTCCACTTCCTTCAACACACTCTGCCAAGCCTACGCGGGGGAGAAACTCATGAGAAAAATCTAAATGGCTGAAAGACAGCGTGTGGTCATGAGGTCGGGGACTGGCCATTTCGCACAGTGCTTCCTGTTTAACATGGAGTGCTTTTTTATTGTTGTTTTTTTGTGTTCATTTATATAACCAGGGGGCCTGGGAAGGCTTCCAAATGTGGTGTCTGTAACATCTGGCCTCAAATATGCATGGCAAGAAAATGGTGGAACTTATCTGGGGTTTTTTTTTTCTCATTTGGCCATTAATTTGCAAAAGGGTCAATTCTCAAAGTCAGGATCTGTTCATGTGGATTGATATTATTGCCATTTATTTATAAACATTCAGTGTTCAATCTGTTTCTCTTTCTCTCGATGTACTGTATATATGATGAAATATACAGTATCATATACAGTTAGTCATCTAACAGGACAGAAAATACAGGAAGTGTCAAATATACACATAAACACATATTGAGTGATGTCATTTAGCATAATGAATTCAGCGTGCATTGGAAATGAAGGACTGCAGTGTAAGCATAGGAAACTCGGGTCATTATCAAGTACATAGTTGTATATCATATGACATACGCTGCAACATAACTTCCACTTTAAATATATTAATATGAGAGACCTAAAAATAAAATGTCTGCATGAAATATTGGTAGAGAAAGAAAATTTTTAAAGGGGAAAGTTGGAAGCCTCCACTTTAACTTTTGTTTTGTTGAATCTATGACTAAGCTGCTGTTTTTTGAGATACACATTCTGTGTTCATGTCCGTGTCCATATGTGTGTGTGTGCATGTATGTGTGTGTGTGTGCGTGTGTGCATGTGCGTGTGTATGTGCATGCCTGTGCGTGCATATGTGTGCATGTGCCTGTTTGCGTGTGAGTATGTGCGTGTGTGTGTTTGCATGTGAGTACGTGTGTGTGTGTGTGTGTGTTTGCGTGTGAGTACGTGCATGTGTGTGTGTGTGAGTACGTGCGCGTGTGTGTGTTTGCGTGTGAGTATGTGTGTGTGTGTGTGTGTGTGTGTGTGTGTGTGTGTGCATGTTTATGGAGTGCTGGGTGGTTGATATGGGCTAGGATCCTCTGTAATACAGCTAATTCAGTCTAAGGCGAGGCGCTCATTAGTTCTAATAAATCCCACAACTAAGAACTGCTCCGGTGGAGCCTGACCTTTGCTACGCACTGCCCATAAAGTCTCCCGCTAGGATTTCCACCATTTGATGCCTCTTTTAATTGGGAATTATTTTAGTTTTTTTCTTCTTTTGTCTTTTGTCTTTTCTGGTATACAGCTAATGGCAAATGTCACAGCAAACTGCAAGCTATGTTAGCGCGGAGAGCGCTTAATTTTTACGACGACGTGCGGCTAACTAGCCCGGCGTTGGCATGTCCTCATTAACGGCTTCGTTTGAACGCCGGCAACAGTTACGGACATGATGCAAAAAACAGTATTATTTAGACCTCGGTGGCCTCGATCATTAGCCTGTGCCCCAGACATCTTAAATACGGCTAATGAACGACGGTGATCCGGTGGAAGATTATCAGGGAAAGATTAGACTGCAGCATGACTATCGTATCTAATTACACTTGTTCACCTCAAACAGCATGGCATTCGGCTGAAAGGTCAAGAGAAATCCCAGGACTTAATGTGCAGAACCTGTGCCTCCCGACCCTCTGCCGAGCTGCCCTGAATGACAGCCAGACTCTTTCTCAGAGGAAAGTGAGAGAGAAGCACAAACGAAGGCAGGCATTCCTTCACAGACACTACTGGATATTCTGAAAGCCTGCTCTATCAGTGCTGTCAGTAACTATTAGCATTTAGCACATAATTATACTAATAAATCTAAAAATACAAAGATTACGACTATTACTACTACTGATACTATTACTATTACCACTACTATTACTACTACTACTACTACTACTACCAGGGACCAGAACCTTAAACGTACCGAGGTCAAGAGACTCGGCAGGAGTGGGTGGGGGGTTAGGCCGGGGTTTCTCCCTGTAATTTGTATGCGTGTGAGTTCCACACTTCCATGCTTTTAGATTATGAGAGTGTAAAATCAGCCATTGGAAATGTGTGTTTGTACTGTGGTTTAAAAGACTCATCTTAATTGTGCTGCCCTGGATTAATCCAATAATAATATAAATTTTGGCTGTATTTGTATTATTATGTTATATACCCTTATTAATTAGTAGTAGAAGTAGCCATAGAAGTAGTAATAATCGTGGTCGTGGTAGTAGCAGTAGTAGTAGCACTAGCAGTATCAGAAGTAGTAATAGTAGTAGTATAGTTGTACTTGTAGTAGTAGTATAGCTGTAGTAGCAGTAGCAGCATTCGTAGTTATATCAGTAGTAGTAGTAGTAGTAGTAGTTGTAGCAGTAGCAATACCAGTAGTAATAGTAGTAGTACAGTTGTAGTAGTAGCATAGCTGCAGTAGCAGTAGTAGATGTTGTTGTAGTAGCTGCAGTAGTAGCAATGGTAGTAGTACAGTTGTAGTAGTAGTATAGCTGTAGTAGAAGTAGCAGATGTTGTTGCAGTAGCTGCAGTAGTATTAATAGTAGTAGTACAGTAGTAATAGTATATAGAGATTTGTGTATTGGTCCTGAATGCAGTGAAGTGGAGGTAGTAGCTGTAATAGCCATAGCAGTAGCAGATGTTGTTGTAGTAGCTGCAGTAGTAGTAATGGTAGTAGTACAGTAGTAGTAGTATATAGAGATTTGTGTATTTGTCCTGAATGCAGTGAAGTGGAGGTGGGGCATTCAGGGCACTGTGGCGTTTCACAGGTGTGCTGATGGCCCCAGGGGCTGCAAGGAGAACAGGGGGTGCGATGACCCTGCCAAGCCTGTCCCACCAAACCGCAGTGGAGCCCGGCCAATGGAGCACACCCCCTGGCAGCAACCAACCTCCCTCTCCCCCTCCCTCTCTCACCCCCTGAAAGCGGCCCGTGGCATGACCTGGATTTGAATCTCCTTGCGTGAGCACTCCACTGCCCACTCGCTGAACCGTACGCGCTTTAACCGCATGGAGGCTTGCCCCTTATCAGCCCGTCAGATGTAATAATCGATAATAATTCTCGTCACGGTGTTAAATTGCCATGTAAGCCTGCTCGGATGCGGCCCGATTTACGGGGGATGTTGACTCGGCGTGTAAACACAGACATGCGCAGCGTAGTGTAGCGTGCAGGCAGATGATGCAAGGATCCATAAGGTTCTGTCTGACTTCACATGGCATTACTTCCTTATCTGCATAATCTCCACAAACCATGCCGTGCGCTTCTGTGAGATGTGTTTTCAGCGTGTCACTGTGTTCGGTGAGCTGAGCGTCTAAAGTGTCACTGTGTGTGTGTGTGTGTGTGTGTGTGACGCAGTTAAGGCTTTTACACAGTCTATTGAGCTCCACAGAGAGTGCTCCATTTTCTAAATGTTATACCCATCCATCATGTGATAAAAACATAGTCTGTCAGAAAACTGATTATATTTTTGTTGTTAATGTGCATTGTGAGGAGAAAAAATAAAATGGCAGCCAGTGAGATTGAGCAGATAAGGCAGAAATAACACAAGGACCTTTGATTAAAGTGAGATGTATGCGCCATTATGCATCGAGAAAAATAAATCAGGAGTGAATATAGCGGAGTGGATCTCCTGGAGGAAAAAAATAAACAGGGCCATTACATTTTACTGAGATTCATACATTATATTTCTCAAAAGTATAATTTGTTCCTTCTTTTTTTCTTCTTCTTTTTTTGGCATGTGTGTTTTTTTAGGACCGAAAGGTTCATCCAAGTGACTTTCTGCTTCTTGACTTCAGTAAATGTGTTGGGCTTCATTCCTGACTTCTTCAACAAATATCGCAGTCTGCTATAAATAACTGGAACTAGGCATACACATTGTCAGACCAGGTCTTTTCACTGTTTTCAACTTGCGGTACATGTTCTATCAAGGCAAATATAAAAAACCATCCAACCATGATGACTCCTGCCCTCAGCAGTTGTAGCTGCTGCACTGGTATAGTAAACACACAACAGGAGACAAAACCCAAAGTGATTAAAAAGAACACCAGAGAAATAGCGAGAACAAATTTGGCCCGTCGTGGATTCGTTTTGGGGGTTAAATCCAGGGTGTTACCCTGTTGCTATAACCCTGGCACGGGTACAGCGAGCAAGGTAATTTAGTTAAATCGCTCCAGTAGAGTCACGCTGCGCAGAAACGGATGAATGCCGCACAGAACGTAGCACTCGAGCGGTGGAAACTGTTAGCATTGTGAGTCACCCCGGATACAAGCATCTGCTAAGTGAAACGATAATGTGGCGTATCTCAGCGAGGAGCGTGGAGATGGGGGGTGGGTGTGTGTGTGTGTGTGGGGGGGGGGGGTCGCTGTGCTGCATGTGAGCTCTCTCCCCTGCGCTGAGAGCAGCTGTGGCCGTGGGAGGGGGGTGGGGGGGAGGTGGCTCTGGACGCACGTTTTCAGCTCAGGGGCTGACATTTCCAGAGGTGCTCAGTCACCCGAGATCTCGTAAGCCCTCTGACGGGGGGTGGGGGGTGGGGGGGGGCTCGTCCGGGATTTCATTTCCGGCCGGTGATCTCGACCGCTGCAGGTGCTGAAATCACCAAGGTGTTTACAGAGTATCTGTCCCTGTGTCAATCACGTGAAGGCCTGCCCCCCCCCCCCCCCCCAGCGGCGGTCAGGTGTGCGGGCGGCGAGGTGTCCTTGTCGGGGGCCTGTTACGACAGTGCTGCGGTGTCATCGGTCACATCGCCCAAAACCAAACATCACGGCCGCTTCTCCTGTTGCTATGGCGAAGACTGACACGGGCACTTAACTGTCGTAAAAACACAGACTTCGTCTTCTTGAATTAACGTCCGCAGCGGATGATGGCTTGTGATGGGGATTGTCGCTATTCGGTAATCTCCAAGATATCCCAATCTTCCCGTTTTTTCACAAAGTGTAATACAATTACTGTGGGAATCATTGACTATCCTAACTTACTGCGTATCTACAGAACAATGCCACATAGCATGGTGTATGATGAAATCCAGACCTTCTGTAGCACAGTAGCATGTTCATCATGTAGTGAGATTTACATTTTTAGAAATGTACCATACATTCCTTGCATAATGGTGCTACCGGGAGTAAAGGTGTAAGATTTAAACAACCTCTAGATTGCACCTTGTGAATGAGTCATCTGCGTGATGAGGGGTTAGTGGAATTTTATGTGTAAAATTATGTGACATTTTATGTTTCGGAGCTTTAACACATCTGATGGAATATGAACAAAAATTTACTGTTAAAACCTGTTGTTTTTCATTTTATTTCTCGGTTATTTTATTGACAGCAACAGTTTTTGAACATTATTACTTTCTTTCCTTTTTTTACCATATCACAACTGATGTTAATAGGTCTTTATCATAGCCACCGTAAGTGAGAACTGAATAATTTAAGACCTGGTAAAATTATATAATTTTAGAATGGAAAGACAAATGGAAATATAGAAAAAGGTTTTCTTTGTTAGCCTTGTGATAAAAAAGCAATACATCACTTAACAGTATGGGACATTTGATGTTCCATTTCTCACTCGCATAAAATGCCATTTATGTTCTGGACGCAAACCTGTTAAATACTGTTCAGATTTTTAATTACTGAAACTGAAAAAAAAATCCCCCTCACATTATTTTCTCCACAGTACTTTCCAGATCATTTACTTAGCCTCAAGAAATCATCTATTAACAAGTAATGACTTTGCATATTAATTCATACGTAGGCCAACCTATTTCTTCGTTTATAGCAGGACAGTTGCAGCAGATGTGACTGTGTTTATTACAGGTTTCCCCGCCTTCTCTGGATGGGAGACAATAGCAAACTTCTCAACCGAATTCGTTCAAAGATGCTCCCTTATAATAACTGATATACAGATAATAGTCAATGGAATTGCTATTTCGATCTTATCCACCACACTACAGTCAACAGTGGTTAGCCAGACCACCTAGGGCTTTTCCAAGTGCAGTACCAAGGATTACCTATTGAGAAACTAAGTAACCATGAGATATTCTTGGGTGTTAACCAATTGAAGCCATAAGAATGCACCAACAATGAATAATACAATGAATAGTTAGAGTTTGATTTCTAATTTTTAATTACATTGAAGTTGGTGCAGTGGGTAGCACTGCCGCCTCACAGCAAGGAGGTCCTGGGTTCAAATCCCGTTCGGCCGGGGGCCTCTCTGTGTGGAGTTTGCATGTTCTCCCCGTGTCTGCATGGGTTTCCTCCGGGTACTCCGGTTTCCTCCCACAGTCCAAAGACATGCAGGTTAGGCTGATTGGAGAGTCTAAATTGCCCGTAGGTATGAGTGTGTGAGTGAATGGTGTGTGTGCCCTGTGATGGACTGGCGACCTGTCCAGGGTGTATACCTGCCTTTCGCCCAATGTATGCTGGGATAGGCTCCAGCCCCCCTGCGACCCTGTTCAGGATAAGCGGGTTCAGATAATGGATGGATGGATGGATGGAATTACATTGAAGTCCCACCAATGAAGATAGAGGGTAGAAGAGATTTTTATTTGGCCAGTGCTGATATAAGTGTATTTGTGTCTCAAAATGTGGTGTCTTGTAACATCTAGCTATGCCTGCTTAACCATCTTGAAAATTTAACTGGTCAAGCTGGTCATAAGCTGGTCTTGCTGGGTATGAGCTGGTCAACCAGCATGGCAAAGCTGATCTAGCTGGGTATGAGCTGGTCGTAAAATTGGTCGAGCTGGGTATGAGCTGGTTAACCAGCTAGTGCTAGTACTATAGCTTATCTGAGCTGGTAGCTGGTCAACCAGCTACTAGCTATTTCAAAACACAGCTTGAGCTGGTCAAACCATGTCAAGCTGGGAGCTGGTCTGAACTGGTCAACCAGCTAAACCATGTCAAACTGGAAGCTGGTCTGAACTGGTCGACCAGCTACAGCAATTGATAAGGATAAGGATAAGGCAATTGATTAAAGCCCAACTAACTGGTATGCAACTGGTTTAATGCAGGGCTGCCCTGTTCATCTGCTGTCCTGTCAGTTGAATGAGGTATGCTTTGTTAGGGTTGGAGTGAAAACCTACAGAACGGTAGGTCTCCAACCAACCAGAACGACCAACCTTCCGGGTCCCAGTGAAGCATCTTAGCCACTAGGCTCCAGTCCTCCCCTGCTCTTTGACTTTGCCTAGGGGCTCCTCTCTGCACCTGTCCGTGGAGCTCTCACAGCGAGGAGGCAATCCACTCATTAAGACACCATCTTAAATTAATCCAGTAGAAAAGTGGGATAGTTCACCATTCGCTCTAATTGTAACATGTTCTGCAAGGCTGGTAACGGCACATGTGGTGACGCTCGCTAATTTAAGCACCTATCTGGCAGATCCATGTAGAAATGGAGGGAAAAGAAGCTATGTGGAGAATCACAGACTCCACTCCAACAGACCCCATTTTGTCCCTGCTCCTCTCTCTTTCTCTTTCCCTCTCTCCTCTCTCCCCCTCTTCCTCACTCTCTCCTTCCTCCTCTCTCACATTATCATTCACTCTATCTCACCCTCTCTCTCGAAATCTCTCATTCACTTTCTCTCCCCCTCTTTCCTCTCTCTCCCTCTCTCTGTTTTTGGAGAGTTGGATTTGGTGGTGCGCTGTGCGGAACAGCAGGGCTCCATCTCCCTCTCTCTCTCTCTCCCCCTCTATCCCCCTCTCTCCTTTCTCTCCCTCTCTCTGTTTTTGGAGAGGTGCATTTGGAGGTGTGTTGTGTGGAACAGCTGGGCTCCATCACTTCTCATCTTGGGCCTGGGAGAGAGATGGCTGACAGAGTGATGCACAGAGCCTGTCCCTGCTAATGACTCCTCCATTCTCCGTCATTATCCCCATCATTAGGAAATTAGGGGGACAGAAGGTATTTACTGTAAACCTGCCACCACCCAAGGAGAGATAAATAGAAGCTGATGGATGTGATCGCTCGACTCTGCCTGTCTGTTAACCTCCTGATTCCCTGCTCCAGCATATGCAAGCTTAACAATCATTAATATTCTGTAATTGGTCCGAATTTCAGCAGTAAGTACACCTGGGGTGGCCCTGCCGAGAATCACAAACACAGACTCTGCGAGAGAGTTGGGAACAGCCAGAGTACAGAGTCAATTTTTTTATGTTCTGGTTTTAAAGCGTCAGAAAATACTCTTTTTCTTCTTTGTTTTTTTACTTTTGGGGAAGGACACACATCTGTTCAAGGGAAAAGTTCACTCAAGGATGAATTACAAAATATAAAGAGCAATTACTCCTATTTCTATGAATTACACACAAACCTTGAATTATAGTCATTCCACAGTTTGATTTGAGGGTAGGGAGAGGAGGGGGGATGTATGGTATACTTTTTTGTCTCTTATATTTGATAATTTCACCAGTGGGCAGGTGTTCTTGAATTGAATGAAAAACTCAAACTCACTGCTCAAGTTTAAGAAAAGGTTAGCGGCTATTCCACTGGACGTGGGCCAGACTGAAGCTACAGCATGTGGAACTAAAATTGTACATTTAACTTATCAAACACAATTTTTGCGGAGACTAGTTAATACATCTTTAATAGCAGGCAATTAATCATCAGAATTCGTTTGGTGTTACAAAAAAAAAAATCATCATCACAATTATTATTTTAGGCCCCATCTGCATTAGGGCAGATGGAGACTGAATGATATCCATCACATGATCTCTGCCTGGCCAGAGACCGAACACAGAGACGACAAAATGGCCGCTCTCTTCCTCCCCCTGTCAGAAGCTCATTGGCATAGCGGGGGGAGGTGGGGGGGTGGGGGGGTTTCTCAGACACAGCTGATCAAATTAGATAACAGAAGTATAATTTTATAATGATAAACAAAAACACTGATGTGCATTTGATGCAGCAATTACTGGCCTAATGATGATAATCTAAGTTTTAATTCTGATCCCACTAGTGACTGGCAGAGTCTATCAATTACTGCATTAAAACAGGCACCAGCTGCAGCCACGGTCGCCCAAATTGCTGTCTACCCCTCTGCCTACCGCCCTCCCCCCTCCTCCCTGTTCCGAGCTGGCGTAATTGCAGTTTGAGCGCTTCATCATAATCACTCCGGTCCTCCCAAAACAAGAATTATCTCCCGTTCAGAGGAGGAATCCGAGCCGGGCCGACCCCCACATCAGAACGGCACGACAGCAGGGGTCACACCGAGGCCTAGTGGAGGAGAGAGCCTGTTTCTGCTCGCGCTGCAGTCGTACAGCCCGGACTGGGCCTGTGTGACGCCACCGTGAGCGTGATGTCATGACGCCGTGGGGCTATGACATCACGGCAATGATGCAACACATTATTACAACAAAAATAAAGCATACTGATATACTTTTAATGTACTACTATACTTATACTAAAGAGGAGTGCCTTGATTCTATTTTCGTTATCAAGCAGTAAAAGAATTGGATGGAAAATTATTTAATTGGCATGACATGGTCCTTTGTTTGCTTTTGAGCCCTTTAGAAACACTAATTTCGTGCTTATGAAGCTGATATATGTGTTATATGAGTCATATATAAAGACATAATGATGTCATGAGACTATGAAGCAGACCAGGATCAATTTTGTAAATGTTTTGGATTCAAATACTTTTCGACGCTTTACTAAGCTCGTCTAGTTTGTTGGAACTTATAGAATGCTCCCAAAAAGTACAAACCCCAGCTTCTGGTCCCCTTGGTTGGCACAATGGCACCAGGAAAAATCAATCGAGCACATCAAAATATTTTACTTCAAAATAATTACGTATTTGACCCAGATCTTCTATGATGTCACAGCAATGATGTAATACATTATTCATAGAAAAGTAAAGCAATAAAAAAATGGATGAAAACGTATGTATTGGCATCACATAGCCATTCTTTTGCTTATGGCCCATTTATTAATCACTATGTCATACTTATGAATATCCCTGTTAGCCTGAGTATGAGCCATGTAAATGCCACCGCGAGCAAATACCAACACTGCCGCTGCCCCACTGGTATCACTGTTATTTAGCGGACATGTTTGTATAAAGCTACTTAGAATTAATTAAACTAAACAGGGGCCAATCGCCCCTGGATCAATGTGGGGTTAAGGGCTTTGTTCAAGGGTCCAACAGAACTGATCTTATCATGGCTATATTATGGCTTGAACTACCAACCTTCCAGGTCTCAGTCAAGCACCTTAACCACTTGGCTATAGCACCTTAGTTACTAGGCTGTAACATGTTACCTTCTAGCAGATAGCACCTCAGTTACTAGGTTGTATTGCCTTAGCTTCTAGCCTATAGCACCTTAGTTACTAGGTTGTAGCACCTTAGCTTCTAGCCTATAGCACCTTAGTTACTAGGTTGTAGCACTTTAGGTTCTAGCCTATAGCACCTTAGTTACTTGTTGTAGCACCTTAGCTACTAGAACAGTATATGCTGCCCCCTGGAGAGTGGAGTCTGAATTGCAGTCCCCGCCAGGCGGAATCGAACACACAGAATGTGTTTCCCTAATGAGAGCAGCCACGGCAAGCGCTGGTGGGTCGAGGACCGCCAGGCTGAAGTCCGAAGCCTCGGATTGTGGTCCGAAGGCTGTGGCTGTGACGTGGTGTAGCGGGGTTAGCGAGTCCCCAGCCCTCCGTGCGGCTAACGGCCGTTTCTCTTCCATCCCCGCTCCAGTGTGGCGGACCAGAAAGCTCTGAGAAATTCACGCGCGTCCAAAAGTTTCCAGAGGAGCAGATGAAGGAAGTCAGAGAACGGATCAGCTGGCCGGGAATCTCCGGAGCGTGCCAAGCCGTCTGATTGGCTGGAGGGCTGGAGAGCCATCTTGCCTCCCTGGCAGGCAAGAGGCTTGAACAGTTTGGCTTGAGAAAAAAATAAAAATAAAAAAAGGGACAAAAAATGTGTATGTGGGGTGGGGGGGGGCATGGGTTGGTAAGCTACAGAGAAGAGGGAGAGGGAGGGAGCGTACATATGTGTGTGCGCGCACGTGTGTGAATGTGTGCATGTGCATCGCAGTGAGGAAAATTCGCCCTGGCTGAGCAAGCTGCCACAGAGCCTGACGCTAATCCGTGCTGCTGCCCAGTGTCTGTTTTACAGCCTGACATCGGCACCCCGTCATACGGAAAGACCAGCGAGAGTACAGCTCACTGACAATGCTCAACCATCATACGGAAAGACCAATGCGAATACAACTTGTTTTCTACACCCTTTCAGTGATCTGGGTCTGGGACTTGGAAAGCAAAACATGGCTTCACTTCTCGTACATTCTTCCTTTTCAAAGTACTCAATATGAAATACTTTCGACTGGCATCACAGACACAAAATAAGCTTAGTCCAGGACTACCATGAGGTTTCTATTAAGAATCTTGATTTCAAATGTCAATTTAGAATTTAGTCTAGGATTAGGCTTAATCGGTGTCGGTGAAACTGGCCCTATGCATCTGAGGTGTATTCATATGGCAAATGCACTCATCTTTCATTGTACGGGAACTGAAATGAGCGTGTTTTGGGTCAGTCTCACACAGTCAAATGTGGCCTGAGGGAGACAGGGCCAGCCTGAGAGCAGCAGTGTGCCAGGAAGAGCCGGCCCTGGGCACACAGTGAGGGCATCTTTTGGGCAGAGAGGGATGGCATCTTTTGGGTGAAAGGTTGAATCAAGGTCCTCTTACTGCTGACATTGTGTTATGTGTCCTGACCCCAGAGGCTTGTTCTAAACAAATAAATAAGACCTTAGCCTCGAGTTCCCTGCTCCGTAAATAGATGCTTGCGTTTAGTCACCGATGTTTGTTGGTGGCAGTGAATTTGAAGACGCGCAATATTCTGAAGGTGGCATATGCGGTCTAACTTTCTGTTCGTAGGGCCTCCAATTGGAGCAGGGAAACGAGTGACTTATCTGGCAGCCTGCCAATCCCCCCTTATGGAGGATGGTAGTGAGGAATGACTCACTCTCTCCACATAAAGTACGCATGGCGTCTGAGAGACTTGGGTACAGTAGTGACAAGAACATATTTTATACTTCCACAAGCAGGAGTCAAATTTGGGAGAACCTGGGAGACCAGCGCAGAGTTTACCCAGGTTCCTCTCTGCACCGTCACGGGCTTTCGTCTTTACATTACATTACATTAGTTATTTTTCTGACGCTTTTATCCAAAGCGACGTCACGTACAGTTGATTAGACTAAGCAGAGGACATTTCCCCCTGGAGCAACCTTCTGGATCCCAGCCATGTACGTCAGCCACTAGGCTACAGGCCGCCCCACATGGATCTTGGATCCTCCACCACCCCATCGCCTCATTTCGCGACGGGGATGATGTCATCCGCAGCAGGGCTGTGCTGGAGTGACCCCTCCTGGCCTCCCGGTGACATGTTCAGGAACAGGGCCTCCTCCAGCAGAGTCAGGACCTCCACACATCTGCTGGGGCCTGCTGGGAGGTCAGGGTGTTCGCCTCCGTCCGCAGGGAGCCCATCTCCATCCCCCTCTCTCCCCTCTTTTCCCTGACATCTCATTATGCTCTTTATTTTCATATCTATTTTATTATCTTGTTGTTTTTATAGACCTAAGCATGTTGCTTTTACCTCATATTTTATTCCATTAAATTCCATTTATTCCGTGTATATTTATACTGTATTACTGTTTGTTGTTTTTTTTTGTATGTTTCATTGCGCTTTTACTGTTTTGCCGACTGTGAAGCACTTTGAGCTGCCACGTCTATGAAAGGTGTTATATGAACAAAGTTTGAGTTTCAGTTTGAGTTGTCCTCCTCTCCCCTGACTCATGCCACACACATTTTCTGTGGAAACTGTGGATGGCTAACACTGTTTCTTGTAAAAAAAATAAAGGAACAATAATGGTACAAATTCACGAACAGATGGAATTTAAACAATTGTACTATTTACGGTAAAACACTGTAATACATAGAATATTTATTCAACATAAATTTAAACAATTAAAATAATGATAAATAGCCAATTTCAGTCTGTGTAGGATTAATTGCTTTTATCTTTCAAAATGGCCCGATAACTTGAAAACATTGTGTCACCCTTTTCTACGGATGTCCATCTATTCTAGGCGAGGGATCCATGTAACCTGTCATTTTCACTGTCCTCTGGATAAGATCATCTCAGAGCCCTGGAAGTTTAGGCCCTCCCACACACACACACACACACACACACACACACACACACACACAGGGGAAAACATGCCCCCCAGGGTGACAATGGCACGCTTCACTGTCATGATCTGCTGCTCGCGCCGACATTGGACAACCTTGCCGAAGTCCCCTCCTCTCTCCAAGGACGTGTAAAAGCCAGGGACTCCCGAAGCACCCCGACACCTTGTGCACATGCTTGTGAATTTTAGAAGAGGGCTGTCACAGCGATAGACACTAATCCAAATCAATTATTTAACACTCAACTTTTAACAGCAAAATATTACCTGCATTCAACCAGTAAGTAATAACTAGTAATAACGTTGTTATTATTATTATTATTATTATTATTATTATTATTATTATTATTTGTAGTAGTATTAGTAATAGTAGTAGTAGTAGTAGTATTGTATACAAAACTTTTTTTTAAAATATTTTATTCAACAGCATACCTGCTTTTTTCTTTCACTTTCTTCTGGTTGGATTTCACATTTTGTTCATTTGACACACATAATAGTCATAGGATAAATTTATCATAGGAATGATTTTACACACAAGTTATCATTGTGTCAGACTCCTTGGAGAGTTGAGTGTGTGTCGTGTTTCATCCAGCCTTGCCCCTAATTACTTCATTAGCTCAATCGTTTCTTCAGTTTGACCTTTTTCGTGTTTTTCTCAAGACTCACAGCTAAAGGTTGTAGTTCCGTGGAATAGTCAAGAAAACATTTCACTGCTGCACATTTTAGGATATAAATATATACAACCAATGAAATATTTGGACATATTAACCTATGAGACAGCAGATGTATAATCCCTAACATTCCTGCCACTCCAGTTTCACAAGACACTTGTTTTCAATGCATTGTTTTTCCTGTCATTGTGCCTCCTGTATAGCAGAACCCAATGGAGCCTTGTGTCTGTGTTCTTACAGAGGGAGGGAGAACAGGCCAGGGAAGAGTCCAGTCAGGGTGGGGGAGGCAACTTCACACACTGAATAAAGGCAGCCAGTACATTTGAGACACTTATCTAATAAGACACTTGTTTTCAACACAGCTGGTAGAAGACTGAACACTAAGGTGTTCGCTAGGATGGTTTTATTGCATTTTGTTTGGCTATGTAAGATGTTTATCGCTGTTCCTACATAAGGAATATTCGCATATTCGCGTCTCCTAAACTGGTGCATTTCCCCATCGTCACTCCTACACCCCACGGCACACTGAATCCCCTTTGGTATCAGGACATGTTCAGACACATCATTTTGATAACCCAGGATGTTAAGTTGAACGAATCCATTAATGTTTCATTCCTCTGGCAAATTTAAATCCCTCAAGTAGCTGCTAGGGTGTCAAATCTGAACCTTTTCCTCAAGTTCAAGAAGGGTTGGGTTGGGAAAAAATAATTTCATTTGATCTGAGTACCTTTTATTCACGTGCTCTTGTTATAGAAATACATTAGCGCTCAACGATTTTACTAAATCACTGAACGAAAAAAAAAATACAAGCGTTCTTTTTTTATCTTGGTGCCTTGCGTAAATGGAAGCCAATAATTTTATAACTCCTCATGTTAACGTAACGGGGAACATTTTTAAATCTTAACGTGAGTCACAGAGTCATTTCTTCCTGGCATAGATAGAGCCGCTGGTAATCCCTTTCAAATTCCTGGCCAAGACGCGGTGGAATTGTTTTAAAAATTAATCAAGACATTTAAAAGCCAAGCGCGGATCTCAGTCAGGTGCGTCTTTCCGCAAATGTGCTGATTCCGATAGTACTACTTGAAGGCGGCTGACTTCGGCCATATATCAAGGTAATTGCTATATTAGGCTGCAAATTGGAGCTAAAATAACCAGATGCAAAAGAGATAGCCCTATCCCACTTGCGCGATGGTTATTTCGAGTTCAAGGAGAGTTCAAGCATAGACGAGCATAATCGCGCCGGGTCAAGTGAATGGAGACTGCTCGTGTTCTGGAGAAATTATCTCGACAAATATACGATTTCCAAGGGGGTAATTGTCTTCGCACTTACGGGTATTCATACCTCATTTCATTTTCCATAAGTCTTTATTTTCCCTTCACTATTACAGTACCAGGGTATTTCCTTAACTAAAGCACCATCATAATATAATTTTTTTCGCCCTATTTAGACTTTTACTTCCTGAGAACTGCGATCAATACAATGTGACAGGAAATGTGGAAGAGTTTAAAACTTGTATGGCTTCCATAACCCAGTCTACCCATGCACGTGTGACCTTTAGAAATGCGACACTGAAGGGGTCAAAACGAATATGTCGTTTTTCTGCCTAAACTTTTACTTTGACACGTATTGGCACCTCACTCCCATTGGTACTGTATCCCTGCTATATAACATGACAGTTCAATACATTTTAAGCATAAGATCTGCATAAAAAATTGTTTTGAAATCCCGCCTATTTCTAAACTCTCAGCTCAGATTCTGAGCTTTTGTATGCCAGGGAAATGGGAACTTCAGCAACATTCCCCTTTGTTTCCACCTGGCAATCGAGTGAGCTTTTGTGTGACACAATATGATGTGATTTTCCGAATGCATCATATTGAAACCAGATTTTGCAATCGTCTTGGTGATCAGACAATTAGCTGGCATCAAAAGATGGCTTTGTCTGCCTTTTCCTAATTCTTGAATTTTTGAAATTTGAGTTGCCCGGATAACTAGCCAGCTAAAGGAACTTAGCATATCGTACAACTAGCCAGATAGCTGGCAACAACATAAAAGAAAGCAGCTATATAAGGTTGTTAATAAACCATATTTCCAGAAATATATTACAAGTATCACAAGCAAGCCAATAAAAAAACAAATAGGTGCGATACTCTCTTCCGCCAAACATAAATGTATCGAGCTTGCAGAGTAAGCAGGTGGGAATACAACCAACCAGCAAAATAACTTGAAAAAACTCAATAAACCTCATCAGGAATTGGTGAATGGAATCCTCTCTGGTAAAAGTTTTTCATTATATTTTGAACATAAGGCAGTCTTTAGACTGAAGATTAAGAAGAGTCTTTGTTTTGCTGCCTCAGTGTCTGCCATTTGGTCTGTTTGAAACAAGGCCAGCACGCTCAGGGGATGCTGATTGGCTGGGTGGAATGACTGGCGTTTCCTACTGACCACTGACACTCAGTCAGGTCATCCACTGATTGGTTGATACAGTGATATATTTTTGCCAGGATTATGTGTGGCCTGCATTCTTGTTTGAGGTTTTTTCCTGAGGGGAAATTGGGCTGCTGCTGGAATTTGGGGGGGGGGGGGGGGGGTAGTTCAAGTCTGCTTGGTGCAATGTATGCACTTTCAGAAATGTAAATACAAAAAGTACCTAAAAAGGTACAAATGTTTGTTGCTGCAGCGGTCCCCTACAGGTGCAGACAATTGTACCCCACCCAGCAATATACAATTAATGTCTACCTTTTTTATTTTTAAGATAACGTTTTTGCCTGCGAAACATACTCAGTTGTACCCAAAGATAACATTACTGTACTTTAAGGTACATTTGGGAAATGTTATCCTTGAAGAACAAAAATGTACCTCCATTGTCATCACTTTATTTCTGAGAGTGTGGGGGCTGTCATTATTAGTAAACAAGCCCAGTAACCCTCCAATAATATAGCATGATGATGAGAAAAATAATTCATAACAAATACAGGCATTTCAAGTTGTGATTACGGTATTGCCTACTTATCAGTAGTTAACAGCAGTCTGAAGTATTTTTCCCATTGTATTTACGAGAAATGTTTTTTGCCTACATACGTTCCCTTGTGCAACGACAAATCCTTGGGGCAGGATTAATAATAACTGAACAAATACTGAAATAAATATAACAATCTCTGTATTTAGTTTAAAAGTATGGTAAAAAGAGACACTGCATAATGCAATTATGCAGTAATGCTTTTAGGCCCTTTAAGTTGTTGTTTAAATGTCAGTTTACACATTATTGGTATACTGAGGTTAGTTTCTGCTGCCTGTCTTTTGTTAACAGTGATTTTAGATATGTAGCCGTCTGTGGGTACAAATCCAATAATTTAACAATCAAGTCAATTTCTTTTTTCACCCTGTGGGATTAAAGTGTTATATCACTCTCCTTGTAATGAATAGCCATTATTGTAAAATGCTAATTTGGCCTGAACATTCCATTGTAGACGATGCTCGCTCTCTCTTTGCCCCCCCCTCTTTCTCTCTCTCTCTCTCTCTCTCCCTCGCTCTCTCTCTCTGGCACTGTGCCAGTGTGCATTCAGTGTAGTATGATTTGGCATAATTGTCTGAAATGTTCATTATTCTGCAATTTATTCAGACAGCAACTGAACAGTTCGGGTTTTTTTGGAGTGGCGTCTTTCTCACTTTCTGACGGATGCATCATTTTCTGCCGGTTGTGTTACAAACAAATTTATGCCATTTATATCTCCGATATTACATGCTATGGAAAAGTAAATATTATGAATCCAAAAACAAGAAAAAGAAAAGCCCCCGCTATTTACTTTTATAAATAAAATCTAGGAATATGATGCAAGCCTTTATGAGAAGAAATAGGATTTGCGATTTCACACACACCTTGCATGCTAACACGTGTTAAATGGCGGATTGTTAAGTACATACATGTAAATGCCAGGACCTCTGTATAGGAGACCATATGCTTGTTGGTGGCCTTGGAGTGAGAGACGCCATTTTGATAGAGCACCTTTAGAGAATAATAGGGACAAAGATCCCTTTGTGTGAAGCGTGGCTTTGAGCAGCAGCTAAACATGATCAACCCCTCTCCCCATCCTGACACAAGAGTCTACCCTTCAGCTGCACACTAATTAAAGCCATACCACATCTTACAGCCCGCTGCACACATCTAATGGGATCCCCCACTCTCTATCTCTCTCTCTGTCTCTCTATCTTCATCTCTTTCTTTAGCTTTCTCACTCTCTCTCTCCCCCTCTCTGCAGAATCACTGGGTATCTAACCCTGGGGACATGGTGATGGTGACCCGTTCACACGAACACATGGTAGAGGATTCCTACAGAGGCCCTCACCACCCAAATAGACTCCTATTTAAACCAACAAGTCATTCGGAAGACTGCAATACCAGAGACAATAAACAACAATCAAATCCGTACAGAAATCCAAAGGAAAACGATAAAACCAGTGGTGGTAGGACGGCTGTGTTTTATGTGATGTGTTTTTATGCGCTGTGCATGTGTATATATAGCAGTGCTGTGTATTTGGTGGATTGAAATCTGTGTTTGGGTTGACATTTCTGTTCCTCCAGTGCCAGGGAGGCATGGGGGGATATGATGGGGGGGGGGGGGGGGGGCAGACCCACAGATGTAAAGAGGAAGAGGACAACGTCAGATCACTTCTCTCTGGTGCCAAGGCAGGATGAAGTGGTTGGGGGGGTGTGGGGGAGTGGGGAGTAGGGGGTGCGGGGTGGTTCGGTTGTCAGCGCCACAGGCTGCCCACATGGTGGAGGCCAGACCGAGGGGTGGGGGGGGGGGGGTGATGGCCACGTCTCAAAGAGAACGGATACACCATCTCCGTCTCGCAGTTCGTCTGTCGCTGAGAGACCATCAGGTGCTCTATAATGGCCGCCTAACAGCACAACAGCACAATGCCACAGGCTACGCTACCGAAGACTTTATATCCCGTAAATGAATTAAATTCAAGAATATCTTTTTTTATGCATCTTATTTTAACTGTACAGCACTTTGGTCTGGTCAACATGCTGTTGTTTTTTTTCTTTTTATTTGCTTGATAAATAAATATAATATAATACAGTATAATAGGATTATGTGAGCTGTTACACAATGTTCTCATTAAATGTGTCTCACAACACACTCGACACTTTTGGATTTGAAACAAGGGCTTGTATATGTAACGTTAATGTTATACATTTCATTATATGCATTTTTGAGAGCTGTTCCTTTGGTGAAGAGGGACAAAAATATTGTACGCTGGAATTAATTTAAACAGAATTGCTCTATAATGAGGGGCAAAGGGACACTACAGTATACTATATGCAACAGTGGTTTAATATGACCATATTGTTCAACAAAACGCTCGCACAAATGTAAAGGCTTCTTGTAAATATTGTTTTAAATATGTTTTCTTTAACGCGTGCGTATTTATGTGTGAGTAAAACGTGCGTGGCTATAATCCGCCATGTCGTGTGTGATTTATGTTAGTGTCACAGCTACCATAAGTGTAGCCGCGCACCACCGTTTAGAGGTCCCCCGGGCCTATTAACTACCTGTGTTTGACTCTGCGTTGCCCCAGAACCCCCTCTTTAGCCGGGCAGGGGTAAAGTGCGCGTGATTGGTTCGCTCCTAGTGCTCTGATTGGGCCGCAAAGCGGAGACGAAGCGAGTGTTTTACGCCCCGCGTCAACCAGGTTCCACCACATCAGCCCGGAACAAAGGCGCCCTGATTTATCCCACGTTAAACAAAAAAGGCGCCCAGGAATTATCCTCAAAGGTCATCCTCAATTTCTGTATAGAAATGATCTTTTCCCGCAATGTAATAAACATTTATCCCCGGCCCTTATTGGCTTTATTGGATCTGACAGTTTAGTTAAGTCATTTCCCTCCACTGAACGGGGTCACGACGGTTAACGTTGCGAAAAGTTCCATCTCTGAGGTTGGTATTTATTGGGATGAGAGAGGCAAGGACAGAGGGTCTGGTGCAGACGCCGTCGCCCGTGTGCGTTTACGGTTCCCGCTGACCCGCGCATTAGCCTACTGCAGGTGGACGTAAAAATATCTACACGCAGAAAGCCAAGGCTAGCGTGCGACCCTTTTGCTCCTGTCGGTGCGGAGTGGCTTTCTCTGGAAACGCATCTTCATGCTGAAAAATATTACAATTTCTGTACATATACTTCAAATGAGATAATTATATTAATTTTACGTTTTCAGGGGGGAAAGCAGACAATATGCAGAAGTGGAGGGAAAGTATTTAGTTGAAGGCACTACACACCAGGCAAACAACATTAGTGGGACTGATGTGCAAATGTTGGTAAGTCTCATACTTTTACAGAGGCTGGGGGTTTCTTTAAGCTAGAAAAGATCAAACACACTTTAGGCCTACAAATTCATTTTCTTTTCCCATATTCCACCCATTACACAAAATACAACTGAATTCTAATTGCACTTGCAAGACAAGAGGCCGATCCATTATGTCATGTGCATTCGGTATGAAGTACCTATATAAGGTTAACAGTGCTGGATATAAGGTTCAAATCGACTTACAGTGGGGAACAATGCTTTGCCAAAACAAGTTGCAAACCATATTTTATTCACTGAAATCCTAAATAACTGAAACAGTGATTCTAACTCTGCTTGCTCTTGCCACTTTGCCTCCTATTTCAGCCCTGTCCTCTCCCCTGTTAAATATTCATGGCGGATCTTCTGGGATCAAAGATGGAGGGTAGAGGGTTGGCCCGGACCTCTCCTTCGCTAATTGATGACTTAATTATACCAGTTCATTAATAAGATTTTAAAAGTGTATTCTGACATTAGATGATCTCAGCTCTTGCATTGTGGTATTCATGATTGATTCTGAACACTTTGTTATGACAAATGTGTTCTAAAATTCACTACTAATCCAAAAATCAATTTAATTCATATAAAATCTATTTTAAATGATCACAATCTTTTTTTTAATCTCAACCTGAAAGCAGTTGCATTTAGAAACCCTATAAATGCATTAATCAAATGTATTATGTGATGACCAGACCATGTCACGAAAATGAACAATGAATTATGAATTCTTATTAAGTGCAACAAAAAAAAATGCTTTGTGGTATTAAAATAATGGCGATCAAAAAACAAGCTCGGCTTTGCATACAGTTGCTTTCAATTTCAGCATCTCAAACCTGATAGGTAGGGCGCCGTGAGATCGTTTACCTTGAAAATACATTAAATGAACCTTTCATGTCTTTCACGACTCTATATCTCCAAGGACGTCTCTCGCCATTCGCTTTTTCAACGTGTTCCATCTCCCCCCTCAATCTTTGGCTCCAGCAAATGACAAAAGCGTTTAAGATTGAATTCTTATTTGTCTGTTTGAATGTTGCGGCATTTATTCAGCTGTCGGGCGTGAAATATATCTCCGCCGTGTTAGCAGCCAGTCTCCCCAGCTGGGCTGATAAGCAGAGTACATATTTTCAATTCTTCTTCAAATAACGAAGTGCATCAGTGTGTCCGGCGATGTCATTCATAGGCTATTTGAGAGCGCGAGAGCCACATAATGAGATTCACTACACTCCTCCCCGCTGTATGGCTGGGCTAACATGTCAGAATTAGTCATCGCTTCCCAAGGTTAATTAAGTGATCATGTCTTTAAATAGCAAGATCAGATTGCTCTCTTCTTTTTTTCCTTCTTTTTGTTCGGTTTTTTTTTTTTTTTACTTACTGACCTACGCCAGAGCTCGGGGGAGGGGAGGGGGCGTCGTGTGGAACCGTCAGCTTTTTTAAGATGCCGGTTGGCCCGACGTGGGGCACACGTGGATAACTGCGAAAGTGCGAAAGTGAAGTTGTCAGTCAG
Source organism: Conger conger (assembly GCF_963514075.1). Classification (NCBI taxonomy): domain Eukaryota; kingdom Metazoa; phylum Chordata; class Actinopteri; order Anguilliformes; family Congridae; genus Conger; species Conger conger. Next base: position 21,427,834 of record NC_083770.1, on the reverse strand, counting down.
AGACAGCGGAGGTGAGGCGTGGGACCGAGGAGATAACGGTGCCTGGGCTGCTTTGAATCCAGACCATCTGTGCCCCCAGCTGGAGCGCCAGCGATGGTCTGGCACTTGTACCGCGCCATATTTACAGATCTAAACACAAATGGCTACTGCCTGATTGTTTCACGATTCATTAGTCAGACAAGCTCCGCTCTCCCGCCAGCCCAGCTGTTACCGAGTAAACCTTTGTCACTTAATAGAGCTGATTATTGCTTTCCATCAAATGTATTGATCTGTGGCAGGCTTCTTTAAGGTGAGACGGCCGTCTGACTAGCAGCCAAAACAAAACGGTGATATATTGGTTTTGGTCTTGCGAAACGCGCCATGGAGAGAGGGGAAAACGCAGACGAGGGAGGAGAAAAGGGATTTGGACAAGGTGCTGCCTCCTCCCTTTTCCTGCCTGAAACGCAGTAATGGGAGAATTATAACAGGCCTACTGCAGAACAGTTTTACAAAAGAAGCTCCTTGCAAGCTATATTTTAATACAATTACTTATGAAAGTTGTAAGTGATAGAAAATAAGCAGTCTTCATTATATTAATTGAAACTCAATTAATGCTCGGAATATTGTTAGAGAATTAGCTGGTGATTGTAGGCTATTTATTTTGGAATGCAATGCTATGTTGGAGAATGTACCAGGCCTACACAGTTGGAATGTGCATGCCTGTGTTGGAGTGTATGTGGGTTTATCCTTTCTCTGGGGTTAGTCGTGCCTAGAGTTTTCCAAATAAATACAGTTTTAATTTAATAAGATATATTTTCATGATTGTTAATGAAAGAATGGTAGAAATACCAATTCATGTGTCACATTTAAGACCGTAATATTTAAGATAATTTAAGTTTAATTTATTACTTAAATAAATCAACAATGGTTTCTGAAAAGAAATGTGAACTAAAATATACAGATACTTACAGATAATATTACAGATACAGATAACATTATTGTGCATAATTTACATGCATACAACCAAATTTTTAAGAAGGCCTATAACGTGTTTTATGCAGCCTATTCAACAATAATACGAATGTGCATAATGTCACTGCCCTGTCTTTAATGCGTCAGGTGTGAACTCACTCAGTACAGCTGGACTGGCAAAACACTGCAGCGGGGAAAGAATCAGTTACAGCCTTAAGAGCAAAAAGAGAGGTCGATTATTAACTCTGCTCACTTGTTCCGCCCGTTCGTCCGCAACGTTTGTAATTCTTTGAAAATAAAAGATGTCCCCGAGCTTATGGAACCATAACTACGGAGGGAAGCTAGGAGGAAGAAAAAAAAGTGAAAACTCAGGTCAACCGTTTTATACCACCGGGGCCTATTGATTTCACATTAAGGTACAAAGATGGCTACACACTATCACAATAATTCATTGATCTGGGGCTCAAGACATGCTTTTGTATTGGCTTTCTGCCATTCCCGATCCTCCTCAATGGTATGTATTTACATCCCACAGTCAAAGCGAACGGTAAGCATATGGTGCAGCAAATGCACATCTGTAGCACCGGTCAAATCATCATCTGTTAGAGCCCGGCATTTTTTCCTTCGTTAATTTACCGCGATCGATCATTTAAGGTGAAATTGTGCTTTTGCGCTTCTGTGGGGAGGATCATCGCACGGCGCACTGGGTAACGGTGAATCTCAGTAGAGCCGGGGCTTTATTCATTATGCTCTGCGCATATGTACATACTGCACAGCTGGTCTGGGCTGCGTCGAGTCTCAGCGCAGGCGCTTTTCTCACACATACCAACAAGGCGGTCGTCCCTCCGTTCCCTACAACAGGGGCTGGGTGAGACTGTATGCTAGAATAAGCATTACACGTCTCAGAACTTAAAATGCATGATTTAATTAACACGTTATTAGCAAATTAGCGCATGTTGATTAATGCTCTATTAATTTTCTCCAAACCCAATTGAATCTTTAATGACTATTGGACATCAAAGTGGCAATTGTATAATTAGTGACATGGCCGTCGTCGTTTTATTTGCAGCTGTGCAAAAAGGGGCCGAGCGTTTTAAATTAATTTGATACGCAGAATTATCTTTTTATGTTATATTTATTGATGAGATGTAAACACGATGACAAATATTGGTGTCAAAGTGTTAGCCTATTGAAAGGCAGAAATGTAGAAAATAATAATACATGCATTTCTTCTTCAAGGTATATCAGGTCAAAATTGGAGAAACATATCTGAGATGAATTGTACTTTTAATCCTTGATAATCAGTGTTTTTTGAGTGTATCTTATAAGAATTTGTAATATAAGGTAAATAATTTTAGCTGTCAGTATAGGCCTACCTTATAAGAAAAGTTCCAGTCAGCTGTAGCTAGGAGACAGAGGAACAGGAGCACTGTCAGGGGGGTAACTGGTACCTTGTCTTGGATCCTGAAGGGGGTATGCATGTCTGTGTTTGTGTCTGTGCTATTTGTTTGTGTGTATGTATGTATGTCTGTATGAGTGCGTATGTGTGTGAGCGTGTGTGAATGCGTTTGTGTGTGTGCTAGTGTATGTTTGTTTTGTGTGTATGTGTGTCTGTGTATGTTATGTGTGTGCATTTGTGTGAGTGTGTGTATATGTGTATGTATGCGTGTGTGAGTGTATGTATGTGTGTGTATGTGTATTTGTGTGAGTATGTGTTTATGTGTATTTGTGTGAGTGTGTGTGTATCTGCGTGTGTATGTATGTGTATATATGTGTGTGTAGGTGTGTGTGTGCATGGTTATATATGTGTGTATATGTGTATGTATGTGAGTGTGTCTGTATATGTATATGTGTGTGTACGTGTGTGTATTTGTATGTGTGTATGTGTATATGTGTGAGTGTATATTTGT